>NC_133770.1:105480824-105497745 GCF_003597395.2 Chelonoidis abingdonii | reverse complement strand
CAGTTTCTCCTCCCTTGGTTTTCACACCTCAACTGCTAGAACAGGGCCTCATCCTCCCTGATTGAACTAACCTCGTTATCTCTAGCTTGCTTGCTAGCATATATATACCTGACCCTGGAAATTGCCACTACATTCATCTGATGAAGTGGGTATTCACCCACGAAAGCTCATGATCCAAAATGTCTGTTAGTCTATAAGGTGCCACAGGATTCTCTGCTGCTTTTACATCCTAGTGTGACCATGCCAGCAAGATGCAACAAAAAGCATGCACGCAAGATAAAGCAACATGACATTTTATCTTGAGTTGAGAGAATATAGTTTCTGACTGTGGCTGCCTGCTGTCAACTCAGCTAGGAAGAAACCAGTGGGAAGCAGCAGAGTGGAAAATAAAGTACCCATAGTATACTGTTGATTCAGACCTTTCTACAGGACAAACTGATTTTGGTAACTATTTATTTTAGGGGGATTAACATAAGTTAATGGTTGAATTTCAACCACAAATCTTTAGGTCTGACTTTTCAAAAGGGAAAGTCAGACCTAACTTTGGTTTTAGCTACATTTCTCCCATGAAAATTCTGTTTGCTTTTTATTTAAAGCATTGGAGAGGGGGGGAGGTTCCTTGAAGAAAGATGAGGCAAGTTTTAAATTGTGTTATTCCTCCTCCCCCAACCTAACAGACATGAGAATTGGTGGATGTGAAATGCCCCAGCTTCAGTGAAGCTACACCTGTTCTACAAATGAGAAAAGAATAAGGCATAACATTGGTGTTTCCATAACACAGGCCCCGGATTATCTTTCATTAGTTTAGAGAGTGTGTGTATTTAACTATAGCACATAATGAATATTATTCCTTTTTCAGGCAGTTACCTTTTTGGAGATGTTAGGGTATCAAGCATGAAAACACTTACACACTCACTGTAGCTGGTTAGAAAATTCAACTAAGTTTTTTCCTCAAAATATGTTGTTTCCAAGCCAAAAATATTTCACAGAGATGTATTCTTTCTGATAAAGTTTTTGACAGGAAGGTTTGAGGTCCAAGACTCTCAGGTCATTTCAGAGCAGAGAAAACACAAATTGAAAACCTGCCCTTTTTGATCCAAGTGAACATTTAGACAATTCTGATTGACAAAAAGGTTTTGTTTTTGTTCCAGTGCAGAACAAGAAGTTTGAAACTTCAAAATGTTGACAGAAAATGGAATTGTCCTCTGGTCAGCTCTACTACTCACAAGTCAAGTGTTTATTGTAGGAGTGACCCAAAGAAAAGCCAAATTTACTTACCTAGGTTGATTTTTCTTAATTAAGGGCAAGGAAAGTCCATGACTCAGAGGTTGCTAAGCATGGCAGAAGTCCATGGACTTGCTGTGATTCTTTGGAATTCTTCTTTACAGTAGAGAGCTTTGCCCCCTCACAGAGCCAGTTGGGATTCCATACTCTAATCCTGGACATCCTGCAAGATCCATGATCTAATGTGATCTCTGTGGATCCATAACAACTGAACCTATTCATTCACACACAGAGGCCCTATTACTTTTATAGATTATGATCCCTCAATCCTCTTGTTTCTTCTAACCCTGACCATAAAAAAAGTGTCTGCAATACTAATGCCAAACTACCATGACTTTAGCCTTTGGAATCTGAGAGTTAGTGTTGTTAACTTTCTTGGAGTCTACTGCTAACTTCTGGGCATGATAGAAGTCTACATATTGCATAAGAAAATGAAATACTATCATGTGGTTTTTATGAGGCTATAATACAGTTAGTTGATAAACTACAAAGCTGGAGGCAAAGTAGACTGTCCCATCGGGGAACAGGATTATTGCCTCATAAAACAGCACAATGGTATTATTTTGCTATTGCATGGGAAGTGGTTAAAAATGGATTTAATTCTACTCCCTGCCCTCTCCGCACCCCCAATTCAACTTGTTCTTACTGGAATTCTAGGACGAGAAAGCTTCTCAAACTTTCAGTGTTCAGTGATAGGTCATTCCAAAATTTACAGTTGAACATTCAACCTTAGAATGTGCCTCTTTGGGCATGACTTGTATTAGGAACTCTGTTGTATTCTACAATGAATTTTTAACAATATACAGTGTCAAGCTACCATCTCTTAGGCTAGGGGGACCAGACAGCAAATGTGAAAAACTGGGACAGGTGGTGAGGGGGTAATAGGAGCCTATATAAGAAAGACCCCAAAATTGGGACTGTCCCTATAAAATTGGGACATCTGGTCACTATCTTAGGCACAAGTCCTATTTAGATTACTAATATAAAATAGTCCCATTGTGGACAACATTCACTCATGACGAGGGCCAGCAAAAACGCCCATTCTGACTGACATCCTATTGGGTCCCTGTTTTAGTAACTGTGTAAGTGAGGTGCTCAGATCTAGCCACAAAAAAAAAGTTATGGTTCCATACTTGTGTCTCTTATTTGATTAACTGCCTCCTTATCACACCAGTAGGGCCTTAAGTACAGTGCCACAATCCACCTTACAACTTTGTTTCATATATTATACACATAAAATCGACTGTATTGGTCTCCTATACTTTGTCACTACCTCTTATCATTCACCAGTCGTTGTTCAATTTAGTCATCAAGGTGAATGCTTAGTCCAAATAGCACAATGTGTAGTCTCATGTATATTTGTGAACCTTGTTTAATTAGTTATCTTAGTATCATGGCTAGTGGTGGCATATTAAATACCCAATTTACACCCACCACTTCTAGCAGTGCAAGCATATTCATTCACAAAAGGTTAGCCAATTAACTGATGTCCAGAGTGTTGAAGTGACTTGTCTGGGGGTAACAGCAATTCATTGGCAGAGCTGGATATAGAATTCAGGGTTCCTGAATCCACCTTTGCTATGTCTACACCTACAGTAACATTTATAGTACGGGGATTATGTATGTAGCTACACACCACAATGAAAAGTTCTGGTAGCTTCTGTGCTGAGGCAGCAGAACATTACATTGATGTTTTGGGCAGACATAGGATACAGTGCATGGGCATTTAGAGAGTCATGTAGAGCACATACTCTGGAGGGTTCAGGCATTAGGGCACTCTAGTCACCTAAGCCATGGCTCACTGTCTACACTGCTATTTACACCTGAGCTAGCTGGCTGTGCAGTGTCTGTACTCCACATACCACCACAAGTGTAGATGTATCTTGAGACTGCCCATCAACATTAAGATTTTAGGAATCCACTTCTCTTCAACTGAAGTAATAACTAACTTTAATACCTTCTTTGAGATCTAGTATTCACAGGAAGAAAACTTCCCCAGTAATTCTTTTTTCTCTAGGCCTTCATTCCTTTTCTTCCATTTCCTCCAGTTTTTTTTTTTTTTTTTTTAAAAACCACCATCACCTTCTAGAGTTCCAACGCCTTTTTCCACAAAAAGTTTTGAGCCCTCAAGCCTTTTCATCTAAACCCATTTGTACTAATTCTTGTCTTACTTTAGTGGATAGATTAATAAGGACTTCACAGCTTTTAAAGGTCAAATAAAAGCAGCCAGCATTATCTTGTGGCCCTACTGCAATAGGAGTCTAATTTTAGCATCAGCTGTCTTTAGATGGCAAAGTTACAGATGTGTTGGCTCACTAAGTTTTCTGAGGAGCCTGCTGGGAATGAAAATCCACCAGTCATTACCTCCTCTAGTAGGTTTTTTTTAAAAGCAAGGTCACAAGATTGGGTTAAAAACTATAAAGGACTCAAGACATCTTGCAGATTAAGTGCTGTACCTGCACCTAGAGTGGCAGACTTTACAATCATATTAAGCCATGTTCTAGTCCATAAGTACACCCACTTATTTCAGTACCATGCTATTCATGGTCTAACATATGTTTGTAGGCAGAAAAGACATGCTCCTTGCCAGAGGAGCTTGCAGTACAGTGTGGGAGCAGAAACTAGATCTGTCAACATATCCAATGAGCCTGCCCAGTATGGGTCAGTTACAGTGGGTCTGTGATACTGTGTTGACACCTGGCAAACAAGTCTGCCACTAACTTTCCAAGAAGGATGTTTATTCAAACAGCATGAAGGAAGCAAATTTTGGTCAATAGAGACCCACACTAGTGTCAGATTCATAGACTCTAGGACTGGAAGGGACCTTGAGAGGTCATCGAGTCCAGTCCCCTGCCCTCATGGCAGGACCAAATACTGTCTAGACCAGCCCTGACAGACATTTATCTAACCTACTCTTAAATATCTCCAGAGATGGGATTCTACAACCTCCCTAGGCAATTTATTCCAGTGTTTAACCACCCTGACAGTTAGGAATTTTTTTCTAAATGTCCAACTTAAACCTCCCTTGCTGCAGTTTATGCCCATTGCTTCTTGTTCTATCCTTAGAGGCTAAGGAGAACAAGTTTTCTCCCTCCTCCTGATGACACCCTTTTAGATGGGGGTGTCTGATCTCAAACCAGCTTTAGACTGCTGTAGATCCACTGATTTCTCCTGAGCTACACCAATGCAAAAGTAATGAGATCAGAAAAGCTATGCTAATAATGAAGAGTTCTGTATCCCATTAATTCCCTTAGGTATCCAGCCCACCCACCACTATTTATCAACATTGTTTATATACACAGCTTTTTCAAGCAATGCATACTTGTTCTAGATTTGAAGTATAAATTCCATACACACACTCACTTGCATGGACTTACATTGTGACTTTTGAACCAGCTTATAAGCAAGTCTGTCACATTCACTGACTTCCTATCAATCATTGTTTAGGCTACTTAAGCAGCAAAAATACTTTCCAAGTTGAAGTCTGTTTTGGCTGCTTTTTCCTGTTATATTCAGTACAAAGTCATGAAGATTAACAACCTAGAACATTTTCTAAAAGCCTGTTCAGGGTTGGTTTGCTGGCTAGGAGGTGATTTGATTATGCTTGCTTCTCTTTCTAGTAATCATGAGTCAAGAAGTCTGGCATTTTTCTACTCAGGTTCCATTGTGAAATTACATTGTCTCACTTCTGTATTTTCAACAGTTTAAAACATGGTTTTAGGACAGGAGTTGTCAAACTGGGGATGGGACCCCTCACAGGGTCATGAGCTGTCAGCCCCCCTCCCCCATCCCACTTTGCATCCAGCATTTATAATGGTGTTAAAGTTAAAAACACTTATTTAAATAAAGGGGGAGGGTGTGTCACATCAGAGGTTTGCTGTGTGAAAGGGCCCCCACCAGTACAAAAGTTTGAGAACCACTGTTTTAGGGCATCAAGTGACTCCAGTTATTATGAAATAATATTTAACTTCCGTTTGTTAGCAATATGAATGTGTGTTTGAGTAATGAGTTCAAATAGTCACCACATTGTGAGAGATGAACTGAAATGTTTAAAGACCACAAAAAGTAGTTAGGCCCTAGGTAAGTGAGGGTACTTTTTTGACCCATGCTCAAGTGAATTTTTTTGCATGAAGAAACTATACTAAGTTGGGAAATTAAGTTATTCCCTGATCCTAATGTTGCATTCTCAATACCTAGTTATTGCCAGAACCCAGAGGTGAAATCCTTTGAAGTCAATGACAGAACTCATGGATTTCAGTGGGACCAGGACTCAACCGCTAAGATAGGAGGCTCTCTAGATGAACGTTGTGACCACCCCATTTACAACCTCACAGAACAATCTACTTCCCACAGCTATCCTTGAAAATTCCTCCATATTGTGTAGTACCCTTCAGCATACTGCCCCCTCATCCCTAATGGGTTTCTCCCAGCATGTCACATCCTTAAACAAAAATGCTCTCTCTCTGGCGAGCTGTATATGTGTGCCTTAGCTGCTTCCTCTAGAGCCAAAATAGATAGCTAGGGAGCAAAGAGCTAATTGGGGACCTGATTTTCATCCAAACATATAGCCATAATGCACCAAAGACTCTCATGCACAATTCTGACAGTGGGAGGTGTACACCCAGGTTCTGGCTGGGTGCAGGAGGGGAAGTTATGACAATCCCAAAAACTCTTGCCACAAACCAAGCTTCACCCACTCATGATACAAACAAGAGATGCCATTCTCACAAATAATGCCGGTATAATATAATCAACTCTTGTCTAGGTTGATTAGTGAAACTTAGTTCTGAAGCCAACTTGTGAAAGTTTGTCAACATTGCTAACACCAAAAGTTCATGACTCAGAACTGTTATGTCAAGCTATTTGCAGATGATTCAGGCATGTATTGTTGCACTGATTTATTCTTGCTTTATAGTTTAGGATTGCAGAGAGAGCCTCTTAAGTGTCAATCCTGTCCATTTAGGTTGCAAGCTCTGCAGGACATCAACTGTTTTAACATATGTACAGTGCCTGGCATAATGGGACCCTGAGCTCAGCTGTGGCCTCCTAGATTCTACTGGAACAGAAGTAGAAGAGAGGGACTGGGAACTTAGCATTAAGATAGAGGCAAGTGGGAAATAGTGTTTATACTGTCATCTTCCTTCCTAGAATCTCTCTATTTGAAAGAAAACCGACACTGTTTAAAGGAGTTTGGCACTTTAAATATTATCCCCTTAAATTATTTTAATACTTGGCTAACCTTACACAATAGAGCTGTGCAAACTTGGCAGTTATAGTCCAAAGTTCCTTGCACGTAATTTTGTTCTGTTTTGTTTACATGAGTTGTCAAACCTGGAGTCTGGCAGTGTTGGATTTTAACATTCCAAATCTCAAAAATTAAATAAAAACCTTTAGCAGGAACTATCTAGTTTTGCTTAGATAGAATAAAAAACTAGACCTGAGAAAACCAGCTTTTGCCTTAAGGTTTCCCAGACCTTACCTTGACGACTCAGATACAGGTCCCATTTTATTCAAGTCACTGAATTTTGAGGATTAAGGGATAGTTTGGATAAAGAGTTTTAGTGCCAGCTTATCTCCAATTAACACAGTACTAAGAGGGGAGGAATTACAGATCCTAGAGGGCACTCCCTAGAACTCTGAACATCCTATAGTAGGTGCAGTCATGAAGAGTGCCTGGTTTTAATGGGACCTCAACCATGCCCATTCAGTCTTTGGCTCTCTCACTGAGGCTTCCAACAAGAATGCCCGTTAATGACAGTTCTGGAGCTGGTTTACATGGGACACGGTACAAAGTGATTGAAAACCACAAGCTCATTTCACTTATGCCACTGAACAGCAATCAGGTGATATCACCTTTGAATTGTTATTGACCTGCATGGGATTCAAGCCAACGGCCTTCAGGAGAAGGCCCATCTTCTGTACCATACCTATTATTTTTATATTCAGAAAACAAAATTCAGACTCCAAAACATGAATAATTATTGGCACTCAGCATCAACTGCTCTGTAACTAAGCCAGACAGATCCTACAATCTCTAAATGACTCAATCAGCAGCATCATCTTAGCAAATAGAATTCTGAATTGCTATGTATTCATCCTCCACTTGCCTGTGGACAGTCAGAAATAATTTAAAATACATGAAATAAATAGTTTCATTCCAAAGTTTCCTGGGTCTGTACCTGGAAAGAAACTTGCATGATGCAAACACACCTAGGGCAACCCACTGACCCCAATGGGTGTTCTGTGTTTACTTCACTAGAGACTGGGATTTCACCCCTAATGCTTCAATATGGTAGACATGTAAAGCTCTAACTATACATTCCTGAACAAGGAACCATGAAGACTACTATGGAAAATAGACAATGAGGCATTCTTTTCACACTCTTGCTTCACTGAATACAGACTCTAGAAGACAGACTTCAAATCCTATGGGACCAACTCCTTCAAATATAGAAATGGCCATCTTCCTAAGTCATCACAGCTGTGCAGTTCCACTCATGCATCTTGAAAAACACATCAGCATTTGATTAGTCAACAAGATGGCTTAACCAGGGTTTGGGGAAGCCAGATTTGCCAATACCTCTTGGCCTACCTCACAGGGATGCTCAGAGTTACAATTGTTTGCATAGTATTTTAATAACTTCATATGAAGCTGCTATAGAGATAGCAAATGAGCCAACTGAGGATTTTGTTCTAGAGCAAGGCCTTTCTAGATAGCATATGAGACACACCCTCACCCATGCAATTCCTCATACTCTAGAAATGTATTCTAGAGACAGTGTGCTGTTTTGTTGTACTTCTCTGCAATGTCATGGGGCATTTGGAGAGACATGCCAAATAAAGTTAAAAATAGATCAACATGCAGTGCTATAACAATGTGTAACTGAACACCAACCCATTGCATACACAGTCTCAGAGAACAACAAAACAAGAAGCTGATTTTAAGGAGCTCTACATTTGGTTTCTTTTAATGGTAAGAATCAGGAGCATTCTGCAATACTAGGGAATGTGCATTTCTTGTTCCATTGGAATTTGATTAGGTTAATCTTGTTACATGTGCTCCTTGTGTGTATTCAGAGACAACTCTGCTGGCTTAATCACATGTACAAGTACATTTTTACTCCTGCTAGCCTTACAGCACCAGTACAGCTACAGGATAGTCAGGCAGATTTTATTTTGGCTTATAAAAACAAAATTGTTATCAACAGTAAATTGCAATTCCAGGTAATAATGCTGTAGTCACTAGTCCCTCTAATGTGATTGTCTTAGTGCAACTCATTTTAGGCAGTCACAATGCACAAATATGATGGAGGAAATAATTTTAGCAGTAATGAAAATTCTGCAAGAAAAACAACGCACAAGCCAGAGAAAACCCAACTTGAATTTCAGATCCCTGACAGAATCTGCAAGGTTGGCAGGTAATATTTTTATTTGTTTACTGCTCAAATGTGATTGGTCTCCCAGAATCACCAAGGCACGAACAGGAATCCTCAAAGCCATTTTCACAGAACTACTTGGCAGGGTACAATCACAGTGCACTGTGGCACTTCTTGTACAATTTTTTACAATCAGTCTCTGTACATAAGAGCTAGCTGAAGAGATTTTTGAAGCTCTGTATAATAATGGTACAAATGTAATGCAGTGGAGAATGATCACATGAATTTAAATTCTGATTCTCAAACATACTGACTTTGCCAAAAAGTGAACATTGATTTGTTTTTTTTAAATTCCTGCTTCCAGACTGGGATATTTGAGGGAAATGAACACAAAGAAAGCGCTGAGAAGACAGCCTTACCTCTTGTGGCTTCCAAGCACAAGTCTGCCTTTGCATTCCTACTCTGAGCAGCTTGCTGTTTCCGCCAACTGCCCTTTTTCTCCGGGGTCCTTAGTCTATCACTCCTGGATAGACCAGTTCCAGTGTTATTTCCAGAAGGGAGGCAGCCTTTGATTTAACAAGAGCTAATGCAGAAGTCCAACAATCTCACACTTAGTAGTTCAGCCTTATTCCAGGCTCACTAGTACTCCAACCCTCCTGCCAGGGAGTTTTCACTTCTTCAGTGAATTAGTAGGGGAAACCAGCCACCCCCCATCATCTTAGTCCAGGGACTCTAACAAGTAGCAGACAGCTGCTTACTCAAAGCCATTGCTGCAACCCTCTAGAACACTTCTTAGCTTGGCCTGCTTGTAAGCCTATCTTACAGCCCCTTCATAGGTTCTCCATGTGTATGCATCTTTGTGTAGCCCTCTTTTCTAGCACCATCTAGTACTCATCTAGCCATAGGAAAGCCTCCTTACAGCTCTCACTCTGACTTTTATGCAGGAGCCTTTCTTTTATTTGCCTTAAAGCCCATCACCTGGAGCAGCACCTAACAAGGCACAGGTGGGCTGAGTCCAATCACTTAAGGGCCTGTCCATCCAGCAACAGGCACATTCCAAGTGAATTTGTTTAAGAACTGGAACAAATCATCCAGTGCCTGTTTGCACAGGATTTGCCTAGATCTACTTGTGATTATACTACCTTGGTCAAAAACTATCTCAGGAGGAAGGTTCCTCATGTAACTAGGTCCTCCAACGCATAAGTCAAGGTACCACCTGGGCAGCAGGGCTTTAGGTTCAATTTTAAATTGAGTGGAATCTGCTCGCATATAAAGAGGGGGTCAAGCTGCAAAATATGGTCCCACAGCCATTGTTCAGGGACAGTTGGATCCAACTCATTTCTAGTTCTAATGATGGAGCTGTGCACTGTCCCCTCACGTCCCTCAAAAGGGACAGACTGATAGAACCAAACAGTAGAGGCTGTGGTATAGCAGAGACAAGAGGGTTATATTTTTTTTAAGAACAGGTGCTTTATTCTCATTTTAACTGCAGCTCAGCATAAATCACAATACAATCTTATGCTAAATACTATGAAAGGGAAATTATTACCAGCACTGAATGATCATTAGTTTCTACTGCTGTAGTTAAAGGCAATTGAATGCAAAAGCATTTCACAGAACAGTACTTTAACTGTACAGTGCTGTAACCAAAAATATTTATTGAAAATAAAAGGGGGGGGGGAACAACAGCACAAAAAAAAACAACCTTATTTGCTCTGTTTTGTTTCTATAGTATGGAGAGTCTGCTTCTGTAAGCTGTAAAAGGAACACCAGTCAGAGGCAGGTATGCCTAGCTCTTACATAATGCTTTTCTTACAAATGGGGAAACTGAGGCAAAGAGGTCCAGTGACTTGCCCATGGTCACTGAGCAGGCCAGTATTAGAGTCTCCGGATTCCCAGGCTAGTGCTGTGTCCATAAGTCCAAGCTTTCTCTCACTACGCATTATTATTAGATCATTTTTAAAGTGGTATAACATTGCCTGCAATAATTCATGTAGGACAATAGATGGACAAACCATTTATAAACTAGACAAACTTAAATCTGCAGGGATAGAAGTGGCCGTATCTGGTCTGAATGGTGACACCTCAGTTGAAGTAAATAGCGCTATGCCAATTTACACCACTTGAGGATACAGCCATGAGCTCCAAAACAGGAGGAGTATATCAATTGTCAACTAGTACTTTGGCTCAGTTTGGATAATGATCTGAAGTTGCGGGTGTTTCTTCAAAGATATTTCAACTACTTGAACTTCTTGATGTTGCAGATTTGGGCTGGAATGCTTCAGTAAACAGCTTTTGATTAGTATTGTGACACTTATCCCTCAGCTTGCTCCAGCAATACTGCAAGAAAAGCTGCTCTTATGCTTCCTACCGATGAAACTAGATACTGAAGAGGTGTACATTGCTTTGGACAATAGAGCAGTCCATGGAAACATGTTTGCAAGGATCCCCTCTAGAATATGAATATACAAACCTTCACTTCCTTATTTTTGTGTGTAGCCTTTAGATGACACGAGAGAAAATAAATATTGTTTGATTCAAGTACAAAACTGGGTTGCAGTTTATTTTCTTGTATGCTGATGTAAAATTATTGTTCTAATAAATCTCTCTTTTGATCATAGGATGAACCTGTGTCTCAGTCACTTAGTATCCAGAGCAGCAGTTAGTAATTTTGCATTTCTGTAGTAAGAGAATTAGGAAGAAGATATATCTGAAGTAGGAAACAGGATTAATTAATTTAGGGGAGAACGGGAATTAAGTGGGTCATTGTGAAATCATTAGACATACAGCGGTGTTTTTCTGGAGAAACTTCGCCAATGACATGCAGCAGCTGAGCTGATTAGTTATATCCTTTCATATGCACTTATGAAATTAAACTTCTTGGGTTCACGGTAATGCTGGGAAAGGACTCATCACTGTCTATGGAGTCTAATAACATTTGACAGATGATGGGAGAACAACATACGTTCTTTGATGCTTCTTTTGGGCCTATAGACAGACTGACAAAGAGGATGGATTAATTCAGATTGCCTTTCAAGAAGTATTATATATACGTGTGTGTGTGTGTGTGTGTGTGTGTGTGTGTGTGTGTGTGTGTGTGTGTAAGAGGCAGAACTAACTAGAGAATGTAAAACACACTATGGCTCAAGAAAATAAACGATGTGTTTACTTTCTTCTCCTGTCTGTCATTGTAGGCTAGTAGCAAAATAGACCAAGTTCTGTGAATGCTAAAGGGTTTCTCCATAGGAAGATCTATGATAGAGTCAAGTTACAAGGGGATATTGTTCTATATAAGTCTAAACTAAACAATTTAGATCCAATTGTGCTTCCACAGAACACTATGGTGTTTTTCCAGTTATTTCAATGGGAGTAGGATAATACCCCTGTGTTTGTGTATTATTGGAAAAATAGACCTCATAATGTGGACGTTTGCTGTGAAAGATTAATGTGAATCGAAGTTATTAGACTCCTGTGATGGTGCACTCCATATGATGTTATGAAAATATGCTAATGAGTGTGAGTATAACGTAACTCAAATATGCTTCATGCAAAAGGTCTCTTGTAAGGTATCATTACAAAATTTATAATCTACTGAGTATGTTCATACTATTTGTATAAATGTATCATTCTTGTATCTGAAACTAGAAACATGAAATATAACTCTGAGGTCCTATTGTAATTATGCAAAGTGTGGGCCATTAATGATGGCTTGGAATTTTGATGGCTCCCATCAACCAGGACAATTGGTTGTAAATGTCTCTGTTTACTTGTAAGTCTTCCTGTATACTGTGTGCTTGCAAGTGGGTAATGAAGTCTTGCAGTGACGTGTGATCATGTCACCTGAAGTGGAATCCATCTTTACTCTGGTGCTTTCCATTTAGAAACAGGGATAAGACCCTCGAGAGGGACAAAGGATTCCCACATTGTGGAACAGAACAAAGGGGGCTGCAGTCATGAGAAATCCCCTAGCTACCATCTGAGCTGGAACAAGGACTGTACTGGGGAAAGGAATGGGCCCAGACTAGAAGGAGGCTAATCTGTCAAAGAAGCTTATTGGATGATTGGATGGTGAGATTTACCTACATTTAGTTTCCTCCTGTATTACGCTCAGACTTCCGTGTTTTATTTTAATTCATTTGGTAATTTACTTTTTTCTGTCTGTTATTACTTGGAACCACGTAAATCCTACTTTTTGTATTTAATAAAATCACTTTTTACTTATTAATTAATCCACAGTAAGTATTAATACCAGAGGGGCAAACAGTTGTGCATATCTCTCTATCAGTGTTATAGAGGGCGAACAATTTATGAGTTTACTCTGTATAAGTGTTATACAGGGTAAAACGGATTTATTTGGGGTTTAGACCCCATTGGGAGCTGGATATTCGAGTGCTGGAGACAGGAGCACTTCTTAAGCTATTTTCAGTTAAGCCTGCAACTTGAGGGGGACATGATTCAAACTTGGATCTGTGTTTGCAGCAGGCGTGTCTGGCTCAAACCAGGCAGGGCACTGAAATCCCAAGCTGGCAGGGAAAACGGGCTTAGAGGTAGTCCCAGCACATCAAGTGGCAGTTCACAAGGGGGGTTTAGTGATCCAACCTGTCACACCTTCAGCCTGCAAGAACCCAAATATGGCACAGAAATAAAAATAAGTCTATAAAAGAAATAAATCTCTGTGCACACACATAAAAGAAAACAGGAAGAAATATACATCAGGAGTCTGCAATTAATGTGGTATTTATTTCCTTACTATATATACTATTTTCTTTAATTCTGTTTAATTAGGGATCTGACACAGTCAAGAAGTCATCTGTGTCCTCCAAGCTGGGACCCCACTGGGCCACCCAGGCAGAGTATCTGAGATTCCCAACCCAAGTCTCTGCATGATTCTATTCAGCACTATCCACGGATTGCCAGGCTGGTTTGGAGGGAGAGAGCCTCAAATCTCTGTGAGATCCAGGAGATTATTTTCAGAGAAGAGTCACTAGCTCCTGCCTAGGGAAACTCAAAGAAACTGGAAGATCCATGTGGAATGAGCCTTTCTCTGGACACAGATTATTGCAGGGGTGAGGGGATGGATTATTTTAATCACTCCTTTTGTCCCAGAATATACTTTTGAGTTCGGGAAGGGGTCAAGATTCTGATCCCCTGAATCATGAACATCAGGAAGGAGACAGAGGATACGGCCAGCAATGACCAGGTATTGCCACTATCTTGCAGTCTAGTGGTCCAGTTATGAGATATAACCCAAAGGACATGGGCAGAATCCTGAGAGCAGCCAACCCCCTTCTAAAGCTCTTAAATCAATGAGTCTTATTCCACTCAGGTCACCACATCTCAGCACCAGGGGGAATGGGAGGGGCTCATGTACAGCACATATGCCCCAAGAGGCAGGCTAAAGAGCAGAATCCTGTAACCATCAGCCCCCCTGCAGTGCAGACACCAGTCCTTCCAGTTACAGTCCAAGCCAGGAGTTTGGGGTAGACGGATAATGCTGCTTAGTGTCATCACATACAGTATTTAAATGGGAGCTGAGAGAACCACAAGGGTCTGCCTATGCCCAGTAACCTCTGTACAAAATCCTGGATATTCATCACAGCTAAATCCCACCTCTTCTGTGCCTTAAACTCGCTACCCACATTGGTCCCACAGGAGAAGAAGAAAGGGTGCCCTGTAGGTCTGACGAGGTATCTTACTAGGAGATCCCATCTAGACACATTCACTGGCGTGGCTGTTTCATGGCTGCAACATTAGTCACTGGAGGCCACTCAGGGAGAGGTCTCAACCTCCCTCTCTTCCTCTTCACTGTTATCAAAAGCCTTCCTGACCCTTCAGCTACTGCCACCTCCCCTGAACCTGCCTGGGACAATTTTGAACATGACTGTCAAACTGGGCTGTGATGGATTAATAAGTCCAGAGGCAAAACAGCAAGAGAGGAGGGGGCAGTAACTAAACAGAGGCCTCCACTCTCTTTTGTGAGATGGGAGGAACAGTCACTGCCTTAGCTAGGTGAAGGTGCTGTGTGCAAGCGGGTCCATGTGAGGAACCCTGTTGTTTTGGCGAGATAGAGAGATAGAAAATGTTGCTGATTTGGGGGTGGGGAGTAGCAGTTAATCCCAGCATATCTCACAGCTTGTCCTCACAGCTGCAGGGAAACATCAGGCCCTCCAACCCTTCAGACACATGCCTGAAGTACTACAGGGCCTGTGCTAGATTGGAGAACTCAACTTCCTACAGCAGGTACCTTCCGTCTCATTGGAAATCAGGCAAGGGAGAGCAGGAAGGAAATTATCTTATGAAGGGGAGATACCAAACCTTTTGCATTGACAGGAACATGGAGACACTCTGGGAATCCCTGCCCCATTCCTTGTTCTTTGATTTTCAGTCTCTATCCTCCTCTCCTGGCTGTAGGGCGCAACTCCAGTCCTGGTCCCTCACCCTGGCACAATCCATCCTCGGAGTGTCTGAGCCCCACACAGACAATGGAATTCTTTTCCCAACCCCACCTCAGAGGAAGGGAACTATTATCCCCATCTCACAGACAATGAGGATGATTAAGTGATAGGTTCTAGACCCCACCCAAAAACCTGGGGGAGAGCTGGGAACTGGATTACGTCTCACTCCAGTGCCGTCCCCCAAAATGGCAACCTCACCTCTTTCTCTTTATTATCCCCTCTCTCTTTGACACTTCTTTTATGGGATTTTGAGCATGAAATGAACAGTAGCTTCTCCCCACTCTGTATTGCAGGCTCTGGGATCTATCCTGTCCTCTGACATGTGTGCAGCCTGCAGCCAGCCCATCTCAGAGAGGAGTGAGGACAGGTGATCTCATCAAATCAAACCAAGAATTGCTACATCTCAGTGATATTTAGATAGAAGACACCTCCACCATTGTGGAGGCAAAAACCCTTCACTCAGGTGGGCAACTAAGGCTCTATGGATGGCAATCAGTCCTTGCTACATAGAGTGACTGGGAGCTGCCCCCATTCCTGGACCTCAGCCCTGAGATACAGACATCTTTATCATTGTGCCATCCTCATTTTATGACCAGGAAAAGTGTCCTTAGAAGAGGTGTCCTTGAAGCCGTTGTTTCCTATAGTAGGTTTCAGCCAAAGTAGAGATTATTGTCTCTCATATAGTTTCTCTGATGCCCTTTCCTGCTCTCCAGCAGGACAACCCAACTGCTAGGCTCCCAGGATCCTGCTTTCCTGCCATTCCAGGACTGAGTGGTAGTGCTTGTACTGCCTCCATTCCCACCATCAACTTATTTTCCCATGGGAATCTCCAGAGAGAAATATTGCCTCCTCTTGGAGCCAGTAATTCCACCCAAACTAGCCTCATCTGAGAGGTCCTATATTTGTTAGTGTGATGATGGTATTACTGGTGTTTAAATACTAATGAGAGCTCAATACATGTCAGCATATTAAATTATGACGATGCAATGTGAACAGTAGCAACTGTTTACTCAACAACCTATCGGCATGTTTCCTATACATCTAAATCATGACAATCATGAAAACTTAAACAATATTATTTGTACTTATACAGGAGCTGAAAGCATGAAAAACCCACCATCTGTGCAAATATGGTAGGAAGGAGGGAAATGGACCGAAAAAGAACCTAGATTTTCAAACCTGTGACTAGATGTTTTGAGTTCCCAACTTGCTGAACACTTGCTCTCTAACAACAGGCCTGTTTGATGCATTTGGAACCCAAAAATGAAGGCAATTGGAATTACTGGTTACTAGGGCTATCAATTAATTGCAGTTAACTCAAGTGATTAACGCAAAACAAATTAACTAGACTAAAAAAATTAGTCACAATTAATTGGTTTTAATCTCACTGCTAAACAATAATGGTGTTTTTCTACATTTTCAAATATATTGATTTTAATTACAACACAGAATACAAAATGTACAGTGCTCACTTTATATTATTTTCATTACTAATATTTAGACTGTAAAAAAGAGAAATACTATTTTTCAATTCTCCTCATACAAGCACTGTAGTGCAATCTCTTTATCATGAAAGTGCAACTTACAAGTGTAGAATTATTTTATTTTCACATGACTGCACTCAAAAACAAAACAAGGTAAAACTTTAGAGCCTACAAGTCCATTTAGTCCTACTTCTTGTTCAGCCAATCACTAAGGGCATGGCTACACTTAGATTTTTGCAGCGCTGGTAGTTACAGCTGTGGTCATACAGCTGTGTAGGGCCAGCGCTGCAGTGTGTCCACACTGACAGCGACCAGCGCTGCA
>NC_133770.1:105415232-105476850 GCF_003597395.2 Chelonoidis abingdonii | reverse complement strand
CAGGGAGTTGCAGCGCTGGCTGAGCTTTGTAAGTGTGGACACTGAGTAAGTTGCAGCGCTGTAACCCCCTCACCAGCGCTCCAACTTGCAAGTGTAGCCAAGGCCTAAGACAAACAAGTTTGTTTACATTTACAGGAGATAATGCTGCCTGCTTCTTATTTACAATGTCATCAGAAAGTGAGAACAAGTGTTTGCATGGTACTGTTGTAGCTGGTGCCGGAAGGTATTTATGTGCCAGGTAAGCTAAACATTCATATACTTTCATGCTTCCACTTATAGATTGGACTTATATTTTAATCTCTTTTACAGTGCAAATATTTGTAATAAAAAATAATAATTAGTGCTGTCAATCACAGTTAACCCATGCAATTAACTCAAAACAAATTAACCCTTTTTTTAAAAAATGAGCATTAATCACTCAGGGAGGTGTTGCTGCGCGCCTCTGGGGCAGGGGTGCCCTTCCTCCCACTGCCCTGCTCCACTGCTGCTCCTGCCTCCTCCCAGCCCCATGAAGCCACCCCTGGCCAAGCTGCTCTGGACCCTGCCTCCTGTCTGTTGTGCTGAGTGGGGACCAAGAGGCTCATGTTAGGGTGTC
This sequence comes from Chelonoidis abingdonii, assembly GCF_003597395.2. Lineage (NCBI taxonomy): Eukaryota > Metazoa > Chordata > Testudines > Testudinidae > Chelonoidis > Chelonoidis abingdonii. The sequence goes on along the minus strand of NC_133770.1, from coordinate 105,476,255 downwards.
CCCCTCCCCCTCTTTGAGTACCCAGTCTCTGCTGAGCTGGGGTCAGGGAACAGGACGAGCCTGTCTGCTGCTGCTGCTGCTGGCTCAGGAATGAGCGCTCCCGACAGCAGCCACTGTTGGCTGAAAAAGCGCACAGGCTGGTGAGTGCTCTGCTTAAAGAGACAGCACTCCCCCAACACACATCCACTTCCTCCTCATCCCAAAATATTTAAATAAATGGTATTGCGTTATTGTGTAACAGTGAGATTACAACTGCGATTAATTGCGACTTTTTTTAATCTTGCAATTAATTGTCTTAATCCTTTGACAGCCCTACTAGTTATTTCTGAAAATGTGGATTGCTGTTTCTAGTTTCACAAACCTAAATCTAAAAAGCCAAAAGAAGACCCATTTGAGGGGGAAATGCTCTCTGGGAGCAGAAATCAAGCTTTTCCTGCTCTTTTTGTCTCACCTCAGATAAAATCACATCAGCTATAATTTGTGCTGCTTTCTGGCTTGCTTTTAATCTTCAGCCCAATTGAGAAATGATAGTGAATACAACAGGCATTTTCCAAGAAAACCTTTGGGTGTTTACCAGAGTTAAAAATTTGTGGTGACTCACTCTCCAAGCTCCAGAACTGACATTACATAAAAGTTTTGCCCTCTCATTCCTCCACTTGTGATAAAAGTGTATGTGTGTCCCCTCCCTCCCTCCCCATCTCCTCAGCCAATATGTGAATGCAGTTTGAGTAGGAAATGATTGCTGAAAATTTGGAGTTTGTGATAAAGCAAGTGATTCACCATTTAGCAAAAGACCTTGACAAACGCAAAGCAATGTTGACATTAAATAAATGTAAGGAAAACGTCATAAAGTTCCATTTCTAGGACTGAAAGACAATCACCCCACATGTGCAATAATGTGCTTCTGGTTTAGGAGATGAAGTTTTCACATTCTTATTGCTCAATTCAGCGAGAGGAATCCATGCTCTTCTCTGCCCCATCAGGTCACAGCATTCACAAGAAGTTAAAAATTTCATCCGGACAACGAACCAGATTTTCTATATATAATTTGGTTGGGAGCTATTGCCACTTTTTCAGCAGTCTCTGGGGAGCCATAAGGATAGAGTGTTGCTGATGTATTTGGCTGTGTATTTTTTCAAAATTGGCTGCTGAGTCAGGAGTGATGTGGTACATCAGACAAAACTATTGACATGAGTAGTGTTACTCCAGATTTTCGGAGTCTGGCCCCACCTTTCTGGAGTTGCCATAGTATATAGCTAGAAAGCAGCACTTCTGCTGACCAAAGAGTTTAATTTTTACCTTTAGTTCTATATCTTCCACACAGGAAAATACAGAATTCCAAATATATCTCTCTCCTCCAGAGTGTTTGTGTGCTTTAATGTTACTAATCTCAGACATTCATTCCCTAGTACTATTGTCTCCATTTGATAACAATAACTAGCAAGCTATTAAGCAAGACAGAAAAATACCATGGAAACTTGTGTAAACATGATGTGCAGAATACTGGGCTGACACACTTTTATAAAGTCAACATGTGGATGTTTTTTTGTTTTGTTTTAAATTTATTGGAATTACCAAGACACTATGGGATTAGGTGCCATGGAAATATTTAATCAAATAACAGAAATGAACCAACATGCTCTCTAACAAAATAAAACACAAGAACCTGATGCTTCAGAAAGCACTTAGAATGAAGAAAAATCCTCACTAACTTTTAAAGAACTGGCAGTGTGTGCTATTAAAGTCAAGTAGTAAAAGTTATCACACTTGTGGTATTCCATATTAGAGGCTCAGGAACACTGAAAATATCCCCTGTAAGATTAAAGGGCTAGGTAATAAACATCAAAGTGCAGATATTCAAACATGCATGTGCTGTAGTGCACATGTGCTTTTACTTGGGCATGTTCAGATTCCAATGCCCACGTATGGCTCCTAGGCAGACATACCTGTGTGTGTGTGCAAATCATTGGCTGCATACACCAAATGTCTGTCCACATACTTTTAACATATACAATCAGAAATCTGACCCCTAGATTACTGGCACCATCTGCATTTTTGAGTGTGAAAATCCAATGGAATTTTTTTATTAAAAACATCTACAATTATTCCAATTAATAAAAAGCATGAAGGTGTTACTGTATCAATTAAAGAGTAACAAATCAACAGAACTAATTGGACAGGGTTTGCAGTATGTCACTGAACTGAATGTACTGTGATTTCAAGTTTGGATTCCCTAAGAATACCTGTGTTTCAAACTCTTAAAATGAAGTTTTGTTCATTGGCATTACTTTTCATGACAGACTCAAGGGGAGTGACTGGCCAACGGTGCAATAGAGTAGAAGTCTACCTAAGCAGGGAGCAGGATTTGGTCTACAAGAGAAGAGAAGATTCCCCCACGCCTACAAAACTAACAGAAAAATAACATGTTCCTTCCTCCCGCCGCCATAAAAATAACATGGTCATTTATTAACCCTGATCCTCATGTTCACAAAAAATGAATCAGTGAAATAATGAGTGCATCTGCATTTCAAAGTGTGTTTAAATGTCAGGGTTTTTTAAACATACATCATGCATACTCAAGACATTTTAGAACTGAAAACAAAACATTTAGAAAGCTTCAAATGCTGCCAGAAGGAATTTTCCTCAAAAGAATAAATTCCCTGGTCACAGTGAAAGTTTATAAATAAAACTTTTTATAAAAAAAAGTGTTTTAATTCTAAATGCCTTTAAGCATTGTGTCTTCCCAGACTAAAACAGAGGTTTTAGACTGTTTAAGGGTATGTCTACACAACTAAGAAAAATCTGTAGCTGGCTGTCATAAACAGATAGCTAAGGGTTAATGTTTCTTTTACCTGCAAAGGGTTAACAAAGGGAACCAAACACCTGACCAGAAGACCAATCAGGAAACCGGACTTTTCAAAGCTCAGGGAGGGAGTTTTTGGGTGTATTTTTTTTTTTTGTTCTGATCTAGTGCTCTCTCGGCTCTGAGAGAGGATCTCTCTACCTCCAGGCTTTTCTAATCTTCTGTTTCCAAGTTGTGAGTACAAAGGTAGAAAAACACTAGGCTTATATTGTTTTTTTTGTATTTACATGTGTGTAGTTGCTGAAATGTTTTTAACTTGTATTTCTTTTTGAATAAGGCTGTTTATTTTATGTTTTTCTTTTAAGCCAATAACCCTGTATTATTGTCACTTGATACAGAGACCATTTTTATGTCTTTTTCTTTCTTTTTTATAGCTTTCTTTTAAGACTGTGTGGATTTTTTCCTAGTGGGGACTCAAGGGATTGAGCTGCAGCTCACCAGGAATTGGTGGGGGGAAAGGAGGGGGAGGTTAATTGTCCTCTCTGTTTTGTAATTCAAGGAGTTTTAGTACAGTATTCTTCAGGTTAAACCCAGGGAGGGGAAGCCTGGGAGGAGGTAAAGAGGGAGAAGGGAAGTGGGTTATTTCCCTTTGTTGTGAGACTCAGGGCATCTAAGTCTTGGGGTCCCCCAGGGAAGGTTTTGGGGAGACCAGAGTGAGGCAGGCACTGGAATTCCTGTCTGGTCGCAGCGATATCAGATCTAAGCTGGTAATTAAGCTTGGAGGTTTCATGCTAGCATCTTATTTTCTGAACTCTAAGGTTCAGATCTGAGTAGGAAAGCTATGACACCCTATCCTTCCACCTCACCAGTCTCCAGTAACTCACCTCGACCCAGTGACCTGTCAGCTAACTCAGGCACACGGAGTTGGGCTGCGGGGCTGTATCATTGCTATGTAGACTTCTGAGCTTGGGCTGGAGCCTGGGTTCTGGGACCTTCTCACCCTGCAAGGTCCTTGAGCCCGGGCTCCAGCCCGAGCCCGGACATCTACACAGCAATGAAACAGCCCTGCAGCCTGAGCCCTGCCAGCATGGATCAGCTGGCACAGGCCAGCTGTGGGTTTTTCTTTGCTATGTAGACATATCCTAAGAGGCCACAGAAACTCACTCTTGAGAGGAGCAATTCCAAAATGGGATCTACAGGGAGTTTCTGGGTCCTATGATGCAAGTTCTCCGGGAACCCACTAATCTCCACTGCATGAGAAGAGAGGACATAGTACTTTCTGCTGTAAAGCTGTTTTGTTAGTGATGCTTCATGCATCTTTATCAGTGTCATTCAGTAACACTCCTAAACATGACCATGATGCTGGAGCACTGAGGTTAATGGGAGTTTTGTCAGTGACATCCAGAAAAGCAGGATCACACCATATGGCCAAAATATATTTTGTTCCTGACAGATTTTTTTTTAAAAAAGAGCCCAATCCTGCTGTTCCAATCAATTAAACTAGGTCTTTACTGGTAATGTCTTTTATGTTGAAAGGTACTACTGGTTAACACATTAGGGGTCAGTGATGTATAAGCACCTAGACATCTGTTACTTGGTGCTGGCTAATGAACTCTCCATCTGGTAATGAAACCTTTGAGGTTTCTTTGTATTACAAAACAGCTACACTTTGAAGGACATGTGGTCCTAAGTGAGGTGCTTTAGGGCTTGTCTACACTTACAGCACTGCAGCAGCAGCACAGCTGCACTGCTGGAGCATTATGATTCCAGTGTTACAGGTGATGTGAACTGAGGCAGAAGCAAAAGTGACTTGCTTGTAATCCCACAGCAAGCCAAAGGCAGAGCCTAGCAGAACCCTCCTCTCCCAACACCAACTTCTCAGTTCTAACTCAATTCACTGGATTAAGCTTCCTCCCAATAATTCAGTACTATTCCATAATAATACAAGCGCTGTTCACAGGTGTTGTATTTCTACCAGATTATGTCTTTAAACTATGCATGAATAGCTTCCAACATGAAGTCGGGTACAAATGAATGACAACTTTATAGTTTAGGGCCACTTCACAACAGACAATGTCTCTACCAGTAGATGTGTCCACTGAGAAGCACTTAGGGTATGTCTCCCACTTGAGCAGGGGGTTGATTCCCAGCTTGAGGAGACATGCTTGCGCCAGCTCTCATTGAGCTAACATGCTTGAAACAGAATGTGGATGAGGCAGCACAAGTGACAGGAAGGGCTAGCTGCCCCGAGTACATGTCCATGAAAACGCTAGGTACATACTCAGAGCCATAATCTGGGAGCGGCTCTTAGCCCAACGCTGGGAAAGTCCCTTCACCTCTCAGTCTCCTCATCTATAAGAACACGGATGTATGACAAAGTCAGTCCTGACAGCTATAGGATGATGATCAAGCACAGATATATTAGCCCTAGCATGGTGAAGGCCCTGTTCCCTGTGAGCTAAAAAAAAGTTACCTCATGTTACCTAGAGACACCTGAGGCCAGTTAAGGGCTGCCAATCACCTTTGAACAATCCTCTTCTGGTGAGAGAAAAGAGGAGAGAGTTGAGAGACAAGCTGCAACAGGGATAGTGACAGCAGGAAGGAAAGTCTTCCTCTAGGTAGAAGGCTGGTCTCTCTGTAGAGAAAGAAACTAAGTTAACAGCTGCTTGGGGAAGGGCTGACAGCTAGGATCCTGCATAGTAGGGAAACACCCCAGAGAGGGGCCAGGAAAAAGTATTTTTGTTTGCATTCTGAGTTGGGGGGGGGGGCGTTATGTTGCTTAAGGGAACATCCTGGGCCTACTGTGACGTTATTGATATAATCAGGACCATATAGAACATGGTTGCAACCAAGGGCCTGTAGTGGCACCAAATCTTATGTAAAAGGGGGTCATATAAGGTGTCTAAGACCAGGTTATGGGTTGCTGGTTATGATTATGTTGTGTATATATATGTATGTATCATTTTGTAGTTGAAGTTATGAGTATTGGCTCTATACTGTCTGTATTTCAAATTTGTGCTATGCTTCTGGGAGACATCCCAGACAAGTTGGTGTTATCTCTGCCTAGCCTGCTTGATGGCCCATTAAGGACCATCAGCTACACAACTGACCTATGGAGAGAAGGCAGATACACCCTGTAACTCAGCAAAGTATGCAGGGACTTGCCCATGTGACTCCAGACTCCATTTTGCTGTAAAGTCTATAAAAGGCTGATGTCTCTTCTCCATTTTGTCTTCAGTCCTGCTTCTTACCCCTGGAGGGACTTTGCTACACACTGAAGCTCTGAACAAAGGACTGATGACCCATCCCAGAGCGGGATGTACTCCAGAGACTTGATTTGAATCTGCAGTTTACTCCATCACTGCTACAAGCCTGAACTAAGAACTTTGCCATCACTGTATGGAATTGATTTCATTTAACCAATTCTAGCTCTCATCTCTATCTTTTTCCTTTTATGAATAAACCTTTAGATTTTAGATTCTAAAGAACTGGCAACAGTGTGATTTGTGGGTAAGATCTGATTTGTATATTAACCTGGGTCTGGGGCTTGATTCTTTGGGATCGAGAATCTTTCTTTTATTGGGGTGTTTGGTTTTCATAACCATTCATCCCCAGGATGAGTGGGACCGGTGGTGTTACTGGAAAACTGGAGCATCTAAGGGAATTGCTTGTGTGACTTGTGGTTAGCCAGTCGGGTAAAACCAAATCCTCTTTGTCCAGCTGGTTTGGTTCGCCTTAGAGGTGGAAAAACCCCAGCCTTGGGCTGTAACTGCCCTGTTTAAGCAATTGGTCCTGAATTGGCATGCTCAGTTGGGTCCCACCAGAACCGCATTGTCACACCTACCCGAAGGCCCACAATGTAAATAAGGAAAAATAAAACCAGAGTGAAGAGAAAATCTCTCTGGAGTCAGACTGATTTACTCTAGACCTCCCACTGTGCAAGGGAGAAACGCTGAAGCCGATGAAGTGAAGGAGGTACCCTGGCACAGATGACTATATTTAACTACTTCACAAAGGGTTGGGAGGCTCAATAAGTGGGCCTGAGGCCACGTCTACACTACGGGATAATATCGAATTAGCTAAAATCGGTTTTATAAAACTGATATTATAAATTCTATTTCATGCGGCCATACTAGGCACAGTAATTCGGCATTGTGCGTCCATGGTCCGAGGCTAATGTCGATTTCTGAAAGTTGCATTGTGGGTAGCTCTTCCGTAGCTATCCCATAGTTCCCGCAGTCTCCCCCGCCCCTTGGAATTCTGGGTTGAATCATTATTGTCGCGGGTGGTTCTGGGTAAATGTCGTCAGTCATTCCTTCCTCGGGAAAACATCAGCTGACAATCCTTTCGCGCCGTTTTTCCCTGGATTGCCCTGGCAGACGCGCCATAGCACGGCAACCATGGAGCCCGTTCAGCTTTTTTTTTTTTTTCCGGCACCGTATGTGTACTGGATGCCGCGGACAGAGAGGCGATACTCCAGCGCTACACAGCAGCATTCACTTGCTTTTGCAATGATAGCAGAGATGGTTACGGTCGTTCTGTACCGTCTACTGCTGGAGAAAACTGGCAATGAGATGACGGTTATCTCTCCCCTCTGTACTGTCCGCTGCTATCATGAGTGCCCCTGGCTGAAATCGGCTGGGGGCGCAACGCAAAAGCAAAATTGGGATTGACTCACTTGGGACTGAGTCAATCCCTCCTTATGGTTTCTAAAAATAGAGTCAGTCCTGCCTAGAATAGGGGCAAGTGTATTAGAGGACCAGTGTATCAGAGCACAGCTGCTCCGTGTCAGTATTCACAGGGGGTGCCCCTGCAACAACCCCACCCGTTGCTTCCCTCCTCCCCCAACCTCCTGGGCTACCGTGGCAGTGTCCTGCCCATTTGTGTCATGAAGTAATAAAGAATGCAGGAATAAGAAACACTGAGTGTTTAGTGACATAAAATGAGGGGGAGGCAGCCTCCCGGCGCGATGATAGTCCAGGCAGGACATTAAGCAGGTGTGGGGAGAGGAGCCAGCATGCTGCTGCTATGACAGTCCAGGCAGTACAGAATCTTTTCTTTACACAGGAAAGGGAGGGGGCTGAAGCCCCCAGTTGCTATGATGAAGCTGGTTATTAGCCGTTCTGTCCTATCTACTGGGAGTAACCAGCAATGTTGGCCTCGATGTCAACATGTTAGATATTCATGAGGACGGTTACTAGTCCTATTGCACCGTCTACCACCGGGGAGGGGGAGAGGGGAGAGGAGCGGATACTGCTCTTCACTGCTGCAGCATCGCGTCTACCAGCAGCATTCAGTACACATAGGGTGACATTGAAAGTAGTCAAAATGATTTCTTTCCCTTTTCTTTCACGTGGTGGGGGGAAGAAACTGAGGAGCTATTCCCTGAACCACGCCAGACACTGTGTTTGAACCTACAGACATTGGGAGCTCAGCCAAGAATGCAAATACTTTTCAGAGACTGCTGTGGACTGTGGGATAGCTGGAGTCCTCAGTACCCCCTCCATCCATGAGCGTCCATTTGAGTCTCTGGCTTCCCGTTACGCTTGTCACGCAGCGCTGTGTATCCTGGAGATTTTTTTTTCAAACGCTTTGGCATTTCGTGTTCTGTAACGGAGCTCTGATACAACAGATTTGTCTCCCATACAGCGATCAGATCTAGTATCTCCCGTACGGTCCATGCTGGAGCTCTTTTTGGATTTGAGACTGCATCGCCACCCGTGCTGATCAGAGCTCCACGCTGGGCAAACAGGAAATGTAATTCAAAAGTTCGCGGGGCTTTTCCTGTTTACCTGCCCGCTGCATCCGAGTTCAGATTGCTGTCCAGAGCGGTCAGTGGTGCACTGTGGGATACCACCCGGAGGCCAATAACGTCGATTTCCGTCCACACTAACCGTAATCCGATATGTTAATATCGAATTTAGCGCTACTCCTCTCGTCGGGGTGGAGTACAGAAATGATTTAAAGAGCCCTTTATATCGATATAAAGGGCGTTGTAGTGTGGACGGGTACAGCGTTAAAGCGATTTAACGCTCTTTAAATCGATTTAAACGCGTAGTGTAGACCAGGCCTGATTCTCCACGACTTTACACTGGCTTTACACCAAGTTAACATCAATGGAGAGACACCTGCAAAAAACATAGCAGAGTGGAGAATCAGGTCAAGTGTTTGTACAGCATTTGAAGATACAATTGATATCTATTCATATTTTCCAAAATGGTTGGGTGATTTTTAGCAGAGATGAGAGAACACGTTTCAGACTTTCATATCAACTCAGACATCTTTGGTTCTAATTTTGTGTGTGTGTGTTTAGAAACAATTATTGTGAGTTTCAGTTTAAACTACAAGAGGGAGCTCTTTTCAAAACAAAAATGGTTGAGTGGTTTGGCAACTATATACAGCTGAGGATTTGCATATGCCCTTGAAAACTAGCTTAATGAGGCAGACTCAGGTGATTACATTTATTGAAAGAGATTGGTTCCTCTTTTGAAAATTATTTTCTATTGGTGAAAAATGTTTATTCAAGATCTTGGCACCTGCAAAGCAGATTCCAATACAAGATCAAGATTTAGAAATTGCTGAATTGGATATACCATAAGTTGTTCTTTCTTTTACTACACAGCATGTCCAACACACGATGACTATCACTGTGGGTGTAATGAAGAAGATCAACAGAGTCTGTGTGATAAGTATTTTCCAAAGGGCAAAGAGGTCAATTTAATTTAAAATGTACAAAGTTTAATAAATTATAAACTGTAAACAAAAAAGGTATTGCCTCTAGCTGTTTAAACAAACCCTACTGCACATAGTTAAAAACTAGACTTCATTCCAGAGAGTTTTCATTCTCATACTGAACATTAGCAGGTATATCATACCAATCTCATTTAGAGATGGGTCTGAAGAAAATCTTTAGATCCTTTGAACTCTGGTGAAGTTCTGATCCAAATTTAGCATCTGGTTCCTACCCCTCTAATCATGTGTCTTACACACTAAGTGGTAGCTAATCTTAGAGCCAAGCTAGTAAGACTTGGGGTCATGCTATGGTGCTAAAAATATAACTGTAGACATTTGGGATCTAGCAGGAGCTTGGGTTCTGAAGTCTAAGGTGGGAGTTGGACTTCGGATCCCAAGATCCAATAGAAGCCTAAATGTCTACACTGCTATTTTTAGTCCCATATCATGAGCCCAAGTCTATAGACCTGGGCTCTGAGACTCACTGCTACAGGCTGCAACTTGCTGTGTAAATGTACCCTAATAGGCCAAAACTGATTCCAGATCCAAAAATCCCTAAACAGTTTGATCAAAACTTTGTGGCCCTATCTCTAGTATTATTAAATGTTACTCTTGCTGTGTTCTGTGTAACTGCGATATAGACAGATATTAAAAATGGCCCAACACCGTTTTGTTTCAGTTAGGTATTACAACATAAAAGATCAAAGGCAGTTTTTCCTTGTACTCTACATAACATACATGAAAAGGTCCCTGTATACACATTGCTATTGCTGATATAATTTTAGCAGTGCTCTTTTCACAAACAAAATCTGAATCTCAATTTTGAGTGTTTGCTCAGCATCTTATTAGCAGAGCTGCAGAGATGTAACACACATCAAAGATTTAGAGACACAAACTACCAAGCACTGTGTTATCACACCCATGCCACCCCTCGTCATGCTCTGTTGGATTTCAGTTGGTGTCAGACTAAGCTCTTGGGAGTTGATTCAGAAAAGCACTTAAGCATGTGCTTATTGTTAAACGTGTGCTCAATTCTCATTGACTTAAATAGAACTCGGGCATGAGCTTTGCTGAACTGGGGCCTTGATGGTCTCTAGAGGAATGAGTGAATAAGCTTGGGGGCTTAAACCAGTAAATTCTTCATTGGGGGCAGGGGAAATGAAACATAGTCTGCTCAGAAATCCTCCTCACCAAGTTACCCTTAAATTTGGAAACCCCAAAACCAAACCAAGTTTAATTCTTAGGGACAGGGAGAACAGTTCATTCCTTTTAATCCAGTACAAAGGCCTAATCCTGTCAACATTTACATATGACAGGAACTGGATGATTTAAAGGATTCAAAGTGGAATATAAAATCTTTCAGTCTTTAGGTTCTTCAATCAAAATAACTCAGGTTTCAGATGTTCATCAGTACATGACCTGTTGTCTCAATCCAGCTCTTGGCAGAAGTGAGTCTTTCACACCCTGAGTGGCTGAGAGATGCCACAGATTGAATGAGCAGACACAAAATTGCACACTCATTCCTACAGGAGGAGCCCCAGGTCAGTACAATACAGAGAAGATGACCCAAATGGTATACCTGCTCACTGTGCTAAGAAGATAGAGAAATTTCTGTCTCTAGTGCTATGAATCAGGCACCTTTAAGAGCACTTAAAAAAAAACACTAACTCATTTTCCCTACAAAAAGGAAGGCTCAGCAACAGAAGAGTGCTTCATACAGTTGTAACATTTAGCTGACAAATAGGTAATAGTGTGCCAACAGGGAAAAAAAGTGTAAACAGTATTGGAGCTTCATTATCTTTAAACATTTTTCCATTGCAGAACAATTTGCCTACAATTAAAAGCAAAAAAGCTAGTGGAGTTTGATTTTATTCATCTAGACAAGACATTCCTCTAGATACTGTTCCTCCCTCCTTTGAGAGGTACTTTACCAGCCAAATGTGGAGATTTTGAGAAACAAACAAAATCTTATTCTTTTAAAAACAGGCAAGTACTCGATTCATCATGCGAATAACTACCATTTAGAAAGACAACACACAATCGGGGGCATGATGTGCCTGGTACATAAAGAGGACATCAAAGAGAAGACAAAAATGACAGAAAATTAGAATTCTGTGAACCCTGCCACCTTAAGGACTACTCACAGGTTGTAGGTAACTAAGGATTGGTTGCCACCATGAATCAAAATTTAATTCAGACGCATGTGTGACATTCAACTACACTATAAGGTTTCTAAGGACAACTTGAGGAACAAGCAGACAAATAAATGTAAAATGTGGAAGACTTCCAAAATAAAGAAAAGAATAAAAAAATAAAAGTTAGATGCATTGTGATTTTAAAGTGGCAGATTGAACCTAATGGGTTTTTGTTTTGGTTTTAGCATTCCCTTCCAGCACAAAGCATTCTTTTTCCACATTCAAAAGCATAAAGTTGTTCAAAAATGGGCTAGTAGATATCAAGGAACCTGTCAGGAGGATTTCCAATTTTTGCATACCTAAAGTTTCAAAAGGAAAAACAGAGGCCCAGCAGTGGGCATCTGAAAATTCCCTCTCACAGCTCTCTGTATGCTAGGCACACATAGCAAGGCCCTTGGTGTTGAAAGGAAAGTAGCATATACAGCTTAATTTGTGAGGTCTTGATTTCGCAAACTTTGCTGCAGAAGATAGAAACTTCCCAATGGTAGAATTTATCCCTAATTGCAACATATTTTATTAATTTCTCTTTTGTACAAGTGAGTGAATTTTAGTGCTTGCAGGTACTGGATTGTCAAGTCTGGATACTCGTGCCTTCTATCCACAGAAGAGGTACAGTGTAGGCAGTCGTCATGCAATTTCCTCCATGGTGCCCACGGATTTGCCTGGTTTGGCTGGATCACCTCTAGAGCGACAGCATCATTCAGTTCCCAGGCAGTGTCAATTTCTCTAGTGAGCTTGGGGTAGTAATAAAACTCTTTGAAGGATCAGATTTTGGGATCAGGAGGTGGAATAGCGATTACAATTCTGGCACAAATCCTGCTCTCTTTTACTGTGGTGTAAAATTGAAACAACTCCATTGATGTAAACTCCACTGATGTAAATGAGAGCAGAATCCTGCCTTCTATTTCAAGGGTAGTTGACACGTTTCACACTTCCTGTTTAATATGTTCAAAAAGTGAACAAACTGTAGTTTTATAGCATTCATGTATTTTTCATATAATAATTGACTAAACATTTTATATTTCAAATGCATACTAGAAATGGTAAATAATATATATCATTACTTAATATAGATTCTAGGTATTTTCCCCCTAGGGGCCTTCTGGATAATGTGAGAAGAACGCAAAACAACTTCAAATATACATTAATATATTTTTGTGTACGGGTAGGCAGGAAATTATTGCAACAGTTTAGCTGTACTGCCAAAACAGTTTTCCCCCAAGTGTCAGTAATTAAGCAAGCTGTCACCAATCTTAGATGAAGCTGAACTAATAGCCCTGAGTATTTACCTGCCCCCTGACAAAACAAGAGTATTCATTTCCTGGGTTGTTCTCTGGAAAGAAATTAGTCTGTTTTGAAAGCAATAAAAAATGGTCCACGTCAGCCTGCATTCATTTACAATTACTCACAAAAGGGGATCATGTATTTAACTTCTCCCATTTAAACAATTTGTAGTTTTCAGCACTATCCAGAGGTTGTGCAGCTTCCCCAAATACAAGATTTTTGCAGTATGCACCGGCATATTTGTATTCATCTGCCTACATGAACTACTCAGAGATTGTGCTGTTAAGGGCACCAAGAACAGTGCATGCTGGGTTTGCACACATATAAGACCAGTTCTGTTACTTGAATATAAATGGTTCATTTGTGTCCACAAAGGAAGACATTCATTCATTTCTAAGGATAATGAACCAAAGACTATATGTTTCAGAGTAGCAGCCATGTTAGTCTGTATCCGCAAAAAGAACAGGAGTACTTGCGGCACCTTAGAGACACGTTCTCTGTATGTATATATATCTTCTTACTATATGTTCCATTCTATGCATCTGATGAAGTGGCCTGTATCCCACAAAAGCTTATGCTCAAATAAATTTGTTAGTCTCTAAGGTGCCACAAGTACTCCTGTTCTTTTTAAAGACTATATGCTTATTCCAAGCAAAGTTGTCAGACGGATTGAAAACTAGCCTGGATCAAAAAATACTATTTTTCCCCCCTCTTGTAGAAGATTTTTTTAAAATCCTCCCCACCAATCATTCACCTCCCCCCCCCAAAAAAAACACTGTGAAAAAAATCAGTTTTTCAACTAAAATTTCATAGTCTAATTTTTTTTTTTTTAAATTAAAACTGAAAACGCTTCTATGGAATTGTATGCAGTGTTGTTGTAGGCATGTCAGTCCAAGGTTAAGTTTGTTTCATTTAAAAAGTCATTTTTGGTAGAAAAGTTGAGAAAGTTTTCAACCCGGTCTACTGAATCTATTTTATTCATATAGATTCAGAGAAACATAGGGCTGGAAGACACTTTGAGAAGTCATCAAGTCTAGCCTCCTGTGTTGAGGCAGGACCAAGTAAACCTAGACCCTAGATCTGTCATGTGTTTGTCCAACCTATTCTTAAAATCCATCAATGATAGGGATTCCACAACCTACCTTGGAATCCTATTCCACAGATTAACTACCCTTCTAGTTTGAAAAATTTTCCTAATAGCTAACCTAAATCTCCCTTGCTACAGATTACATCCATTACTTCTTCTCCTACCTTCAGCGGACATGAAGAACATAAATTGATCATCCATCCTTTATAACAGTCCTTAACATATTTGAAGGCACCCCCCCACCGAAAAATTTTCTTTTCTCAAGATTAAACAGGCCCAGTTTTTTTTAATCTTTTGACATAGGTCAAATTTTCCAAATCTTTTATCATTTTTGTTGCTCACCTCTGGACACAGTATTCTAGCTGAACCCACTCCAATGCTGAGTGGAGTGGGACAATTAAGCCCAACTGCCTTTTTTGGTGAATAAAAGCCAGTTAGTATTCCTCCTTGAAGCTCCCACTGAAATGCAATACTTAAATCCATCTCTCCAGCCTTAAACCAGAATGAATGGTAGTCATTTGTCATAGATCATTCCATCCCTCCCCTATCCATTTAATAATGTACTTAATAATTGAAAACGGATTCTGTTTTTAGGACTTTATATAAATGCCTATAAAAAGGAATTTTAAAACATTTCTAAACTGAATATGCTGCAACTTGGAGCATGAAAAGTAGCAATGCATTGTGTAATACAATGGCTCTCAACCAGAGGTACATGTATCCCTGGGGCTATGCTGAGGCCTTCCAGGGGGTACATCAACTCATCTAGGTATTTGCCTAGTTTTACAACAGGCTACATAAAAAACATTAGTGAAGTCAGTACAAACTAAAATTTCATACAGACAATGACTAGTTAACACTGTTCTATATACTATACACTGAAATGTAAGTACAATATTTATAGTCCAATTGATTTATTTTATAATTATGTGGTAAAAAAATGAGAAAGTAAGTAATTTTCAGTAACAGCGTGCTGTGATACTTTTGTATTTTTATGTCTGATTTTGTAAGCAAGTAGTTTTTAAGTGAGGTGAAGCTTGGGGGTAAGTGAGACAAATCAGACTCCTGAAAGGGGTCCAGTAGACTGGAAAGGTTGAGAGCCACTGGCCTAACAGATAACTGCATTTACATTCATGGAATCCTGCTTTAATCCTCCTAGGTAAGGTTTTCAGTGAGTCCTGCTACAGCATTGCAGAACTGACAGACATCACATTACACGGTGACACTAAGTGGATGGTGACACTATAGAACAAGGACACTTAATTCCAAGCAAAGAAACATCCAAAAAGAACATTGAGTTACACTCTAAAGCATATAGTCCGTCAACTGTCAGAAAGATCCATTAAGCTCCAGACTTTTGCTGTTGAAAACCCATATACCCAAGAAACTGATATTTACCCTTGACCTTGGATGAGCACCTTTCTTCCTGTATTTGCCAAGGAAATCCTGGACATGCTGTCGCCACAGTGGCCCAATCTCAACAGTTATCATTCAGTTTCAAAGGGGGGGGGGGGAGTGCAATTTACTGCCAGAAACTACACAGAGAATAAAATCACAGTATATCAACTTCTGAAACAATCAGATTTGGATGGTAAGGACACCATGTCTCCCCTCTTCCACGTGCTGTAGCATGGAAGGGAGCTAAGCTATGGGATAAGTAGTGAGGCAGCTTCTGAGGAGGGAAAGTGGGTCATGTGGAATGCTCCTCCCTCTGCATAGCTGTCCCCTCAGCAAAAGATCCACACAGCTCATTGACTACAAAAGCAGGAGAGAGATACACTACGCAACATGTTCCCTTTCAAGAATTACAGGAAAGACATAGTGAAAAGGAGGTATAACACAATGCTGTTTCAAGCAGATTGAATTCCCCAACATGTTCTGCATAGCCTCTGTCTTTCTACATCAACATCATACAGCTGGATTAGACCTGGCATTTCACTGCCCTCCCAGCTGCCAGCTGTTTCTCCCCTCCTGCTCCCTCCTGGCTCAGACTCCTCTACCTCTTTCTCCTGCAAAAGAGTCAGAACTGTTCTATGATATTGTCCCATCTCAGCTTCCGCACTTCTCACTGGCCTCTTTCATTCTTTCCAGAACCAGTGGCTGTGGAATCTTAACTATATACTATAAGTTAAGGGTTCTCAAACTGAGGGTCAGGACCCCTCAGGGGGTCATAAGGTTATTACATGGGGGGTCACGAGCTGTCAACCTCCACCCCAAACCCCACTTTGCCTCCAGCATTTATAATGGTGTTAAATATATTAAAAAGTGTTTTTAATTTATAAGGGGGCTTGCACTTAAAGGCTTGCTGTGTGAAAAGGGTCACCAGTAAAAAAGTTTGAGAGCCACTGCTATAGGGCTATCAGGATTGTGATGTGTTGAGGACTATGCTGGAATTGAAAGCTATCACTTTAAAAGTGTGTGAGGGGGTGGCTCCTTGTCCTGCTTTCAAGCTAGGGGCTCTGTTGGGAACGCTGTGATCTGTCAGTTTTGAAAAAGCCAGCCTAAAACAAGGTGGGATGAGTTGTGCCTTTCTGCCTTAGGGAGCAGCCTGCTTTGTCTCTTTCTGTTTTTGGTATGTTATGCTGGATTCTAAGAAATAAAGTAGGGCTACGTAGCAACCTTCCAGCAAGACTGATATGATAGATAGATAGATAGATAGATAGATAGATAGATAGATAGATAAACTTCTCCTTGTGTATGTTGTGAACATAAACAGGGATGAGAGCACAGACTGTCCTGATGTTGCATGGAGAAATATCAGCTGGGCTACACTTCTCCTGTCCTGCACCAAATTTTACTCCCACCTCTAATCAGCAATACCACTAGTAAGCATAACTTTTGGTTATTTTAAAGCAGTGCTTTGCAAAACTAACAATACCATAGCTGAGTCTTATTATTGTTCCCTTTGCAGTAAGTCCCAACATGCGAACAGACTTTTAGGACACTTTCTTACTTTGTTCTCCATTTTTTCTGTAGAACCCATCAAAAAAGATTGGTGACTACATTTTGCAGCACAATTAACATGAAAAGTTGCTGCAATGTTCAATATTTTCTGCTTTATATTTACTAGGAACTCTCAAAAATCACAAACACAGACTATTGGTAGAGAATGTGACATGATCTTTTCCCATCTGCTATTCTTAAATTTTGATTTTTTTAGCTTGATTTGAACTCACCAGGATTCATCTTTTTGCTTCTCACTCTCCAGTCTAGGTTTTCTGTTTATAAAGGAAGGGACTGCAGAGTACCAGTCATAATGGACAACACAATAGTATATTTTAAAAAAATCCATATTAAAAATACAATAAGGGGTTTCTGCAAGAGGTATGTCTTGTAACAGAATTATTAGACTGACATTTCTCTCCAATTGCCATCATGTGTGCTGTCCTTGTCTTATCTTTGTTACAAATAAAAAAAACCAGAATTATAATAAATCCACACATTTATTCAGTTTTAAAGGACAATTTTGAAAGCATGCACAACTTGAGCTCCATTTCTGAAGGTGCATAACTGCAAGACTAAATCTTAGCATTTACGCACTTAACCTGCTCTTGTGTCAATAGGCAATTATCCATTAAATCTGAATCCTAGCACTTATGGCAACAGCTGACTGCATGCATAAAACTGGAGGCCTTTTTAACAAAGAAAAGATTTCAGATCTTTAGTTTGCACAGATAATGTCAGGAAATGCAGAGGTCACTGTTCTACTTGCAAGATGCCATCATTATTATTTATAATATGAGAGCACCTAGGAATGCTAGTCATGGACCAAGTCCCTGTTGTGTGAGGTGGTGTACACAGAACACAGAGATGGCCCTGTCCCAAAATGCTTACAAGCTAAGTCTATGGTGCAAGTCACATACATTTCATGGCATATATTGAACAGCATAAATAGTAACACAGTAAGATACATAGCTAACCAGGTAAACAAGAAAAGGAAATACTAGTTGTGCAACATGGCAGAATTAAGGTTACTACTGGAACCTCCTTACCTTTTAAAAATATATAAATGATTTTAATTGTGCAGCCTTAAACATTACATTAACACGTTTAATTTAATCGCCTTTTTTATGGAAGTGATAGACAGGGTTGGGGGGGGTTGTTTATTTGTTGGCTGACTTCTTTATTATGCATAAAGCATAACAGGATTTTTAAAGGTTTTGTTTGTTTTGTAATCTTTTAATCCTGAGAAACAGCAGAAATTTCAATGGCCTATTCTCTACTCTGTAAGAATGCCTTAGCTTACAGTATTTTGATTTATACAAATAGTGCATACAGGGTAGTTCAGCATGCTGTGGTTCACATAGAAGGAAAATAAATGATCAATAATGGTTCTATTTAAAGTCACATATATTCATTGAATCATGCAGAAATGCAGGGCTGGAAAGGACCTTGAGTCATCATGTCCAACCCACTGCGCTGAGGGAAGACCAAATAAACTAGACTATCCCTTACAGGAGTTTGTCTAGCCTGTTCTCAAAAACTTCCAAAGATGAAGATTCCACAACCGCCCTTGAAAGCTTATTCCAATGCTTACTTTCCCCTGATAGTTAGAAAGCTTGTTCCTAATATCTAACTTAAATCTCCCTTACTTCAAATTAAGCCCATCACTTCTTGTCCTAATTCAAGTGGACATGGAGAACAATTAATCACCGATCCATTTATAACAGCACTTAACTGTTCTCAGGTACCCCTTCAGTTGTCTTCTCTCAAGACTAAATATATCCAGTTTTCTAAAACCTTTTCCTCATATGTCAGATATTCTAAATCTTTTATCATTTTTGTTGCTCTCCCCTGGACTCTCTCCAATTAATCCACATCTTTCCTTAAGTGTGGCATCCAGAACTGGACACAGCACTTCAGTTGAAGCCTCATCTGTGTAGAGCAGGACAATTACCTCCCGTGTCTTACCTATAACATTCCTGTTAATACATTTCAGAATTATATTAGCCTTTTTTGCAACTGCATCACATTGTTGACTCATTCAATTTGTGATCCACTATAACCCCAGATCTTTTTGAGCAGTACAACCATCTGGCCAGTTATTCCCCATTTTGTAGTTGTGCTTTTGATTTTTCCTTAAGAGTAGCACTTTGCACTTGTCTTTATTGAATTTCATCTTGTTGATTTCATACCTATTCTCCAATTTGTCAAGATTGTTTTGAATTCTAACCCTTTCCCCCAAAGTTCTTGTAACTCCTCCCATCTTGGTGTCATCCATAAACTTTATAAGCAGGCTCTCTACTCTATTATTCAAGTCATTAATGAAAATATTGAATAGTACAGGATCCAGGCCTGACCCCTGTGGAGCCCCACTAGATATGTTCCCCCAGTTTGACCACGAACTGTTGATGACTACTCTTTGAGTACGCTATGTCAACCAGTTGTGCGATTACCCTGATGGGCCACAGGTTGCCCACCACTGCCTTATAGTAATTTCATCCAGACCACATTTTACTAGTTTACTTAATGAGAATATCATGTGAGACTGTCTCAAAAGCCTTTCTAAAATCAAGATATATCATGTCTATTGCCTCCCTCGTATCCACGAGGCTGGTAACCCTGTCAAAGAAATTCATATATTTCTTACCAGTTACTAATCGTTTTCTCTATAATTGTATTTCAGAAGAAAATGTAGCACTTGAATGAATCTTTATTAGATCATGCTCTGAAACATTTTAGCAGCCTACCTGCATGGTCTCTGTGGCGGAGGCCACTCAGCTTTCCAGTTACATATCAGTATGCATTTTAGCCTTCCAAACTTCTTGCCATGTCAACCCATGTCTGTTGCTGCAAGAGCTAGATTCTAGCCTGCTCACAGTTGTAAGTCATATGTAACTCCACTGGTGCCATTTACTGCTGTATAGTATATCAAAATCATTTATAGGATACCAAAAAAAAAAAAAAGAAGAAGAAGAAGAAGAAAAATTGCTGCTTTTTGCTACTCAAGTTATGAACACTTATCTTAGCCAAATATCTGGTCCTTCCATTTCCATGGAAACATGAAGAATCTTATTAGTGTGCTAAGTGCCTGCCCATTCATTCATACAATTATCCTGTTCATTATAACAACAAATGAAGCCCCCAAAGAGTAATAAAAAATTCTCATGCTGCAAGGGGTTGTGATCAGAAGTATTAACTTGAAAAAGATATTTCGGGTACAGTCATTAATTGTGTTTTGAAAGTGTAAGATCTTAGGGCAATGTGGTGATTTTGTCTTAAAAAGGAGGATGAGGAATTAATATAAATCACAGAGAAATTCATAGAGGAAAGGAAGCCAGATGTTCAAATGGAATAAGTCCTGATAGCTCCATTGAGGATGTGGCATGAGATTTCTTTAATGCCAAATGAAGTTTAACTTATCTAGATCCTCCTTGATATTATTGCCACTATCCATGTTTCATAAACCTAGGTTCACAATCCAAGTTCAGCTCTCCTTGATCCTGAAGTAATATCACCACCATGAAGAGCTCACTTTGAGCACCAGCTGTGAGATCAAGCCAGGTAAGCACTCCCTATTGATATTGCATTTGGACAGGAGCATCCCATTACTAGTTAAATCTGGATATCACACATCTGTGGCAAAAAAAAAAGGGGTGGGGGGTCTCAAATTCAGTTTTATGGGCCATACTGAGCCCTTCACTGAAAAGGAAACTCGATAAGGATTTGTCCAATGATTTTCAAACACCATTATGTTAATAATTATTAATGCTGCAAAAGAAATGTGAAAAACCATATGGATTCTGATAGGTTTTAAATGTTTTCCAGTATTAAAGTTCTCTGATACCATGGGTGCCTTTGGTCTCCATAGATACAGACATCTCCTTTTTCCTATAACAGGCAGCATAGCAGCATAGCACGGTCCATGTGGTGTTGTACATTCTTCTCCATCCTATCCAGGCCTTTCAGTCTGGGAAGTAGTGGGCCTGGCACCTTCTGTCATTGGCACCTGATAAGTCTCCTGCTTGTAAATAGGATCTATACTGGTTGTCATTTAAGCAAGTTATTTTCTCCAGACACTATCCTAACTTCCTTTGCATTTTATAAAGCCCATCTCAATAGCTGGGATCAGTCTTTGGCCTCAATCCTACAAGTGATTGAACAGAGGCAGAATGCTATTCCTACACAGATCCACAATGAAGTCACTTGCAAGAGTTGAGCCTGAGCAATTACTTGCTGTGGCCTCATTGACCCAGTGCTCTTAAGAAGAATTTTTAAGTGGCACTGCTCTTTTCCCCTGAGAATCTTCTCTTTGCTATTTCTTCTACCATGCCTCTGCTGTTTTCTTGCTGGGAGACCTCCATTTTTTCACTAGCTCAGAATCCAGTGCCAGTTGCATCACCTATTCCAGGATTAACTATAATTTGAAACTTCCTTGTTTCAAATCCCAAATACTAGATGATCTCATATATTTTCTCTCTCCCTCTCGCAGTTAGTGCTTATAAAAGATTCCAGACTTTGTCTGGGCTTCTGGTATTCTTCGACAAAGCATGCCTGGTCACTTATTATACTCCTTTTTAGAATGAAACTCAAGTTGTTTTTTTAAAAAGATCACCTTCCTCAGCAAAGACAAGTGTTTTATCAATATTTAAGCATTACATCCTATGACACACCTGTCCTTCACTGCTGTGTGCACTAAACTCTGCTATAGTGCAGAATCTGCTCCTTCCACTCAGCTCATGAGCACAGATAACCCAGATATCCGATTGGAGCTCCAGCTGCTTTATTTAACATCCAGTATCAAACAGCTTACAATGTGCAGTGGCTTACGTTATAAAGGTGCAACAAATAATAGTGCTATTTATGAGAATATTTTATTTCTTGGGTCATGCCAGACAACAAGAGTCAGTATTACAAGACATTATATTCACTCCAGAAAAAAAAGAATCATATCAACTAAAAAAGCATTACCGACACGTGAATACAGCCAGAAATTCATCACTAGGGACATCTGGAAGGAGGCCAGGATAAATGGCCTGAACCTATCTAGCGGATGAGATTGGACGTCTGTCAGCAATTACTGTTGCTGAACCTCAAGGGCTTTGTGATCAGACAGACACTTGAGGCACAAATCATGGGCCCACTGAAGTCAATGTCAAAACTTCCACTGACTTCAGTAGTCCTAGAATTTCAACCTTAATTCTCAAAAATAGTTCCTACTGCATTGGTCTGTTCAGCTGCTGAGGTGGATTTGCCTTGTTGAGGCTGTGTTTGCTGCTCCTTGTGTTTTCCTATGATAAGTGACCCAGTGGACATGTATTATTTTTGTCAATACAAACGCACTGTCAGTAGCTGTCATAACTAGAAAGGGAAGGGTAACAGCCCTCCTGTGTACAATACTATAAAATGCCTCCTGACTAGAGGCACCAAAATCTTTTTACCTGTAAAGAGTTAAGAAGATCAGGTAACCTGGCTGACACCTGACCCAAAGGACCAATACGGGGACAAGATACTTTCAAATCTTGGGCGGGGGGAGGGAAGGCTTTTGTTTGTGCTCTTTGTTTTGGAGGTGTTTGCTCTTGGGACTAAGAGGAACCGGACATCAGTCCACGTTCTCCAAATCTTTCTGAACAAATCTCTCATATTTCAAACTTGTAAGTAACAGTCAGGCAAGGTGTATTAATTTATCTTTGTTTTCTCAACTTGGTGATAATTCCTTTTGCTAGAGGGAGGTTTATCCCTGTTTTGTTGTAACTTTGAAATTAAGGTTAGAGGGTGGTTCCTCTGGGCTCTTTGAATCTGATTACCCTGTAAAGTTATTTTCCATCCTGATTTTTACAGAGATGATTTTTACCTTTTCTTTTTAATAAAATCCTTCTTTTAAGAACCTGACTGATTTTTCCATTGTCCAAAGACACAGGGGTTTGGGTCTTTGATCACTTTGTAACCAATTGGTTAGGATATTATTCTCAAGCCTCCACAGGAAAGGGGGTGTAAAGGCTTGGGGGGATATTCTGGGGGAAGAGGAACTCCAAGTGGTCCTTTCCCTGTTTCTTATTAAATCACTTGGTGGTGGCAATGTACCAGGTTTTAACCTAAGCTGGTAGAAATAAGCTTAGGGGGCTTTCATGGGGGTCCCCACATCTGTACCCTAGAGTTCAGAGTGGGGAAGGAACCCTGACAGTAGCACTTCAGACACGTCAAGAAAAGGAGCCAATATCTTCCTGGGTTTTAGTTACATGTCTTCATTGCCATGCTCTATAGCGTTATGATGTATGGCTTTGATGCAAATGGCATGATTTTTACTTTGGCAGGTTACTAGCCATGTTTTGTCTGAAACATTGGGTTTTTTTCCCCCTGACTTACAATGAGGGTAGCCATTTGGTATTTTGTCATAATATTTCTTCTGTTCTAATTTCCCAGCATATAGCTCTTTTGTAACTACTTCAGGGGTAGCAGTCATGGAAATATATGACATCTAACGAGTTTCTTGAGCTAGTCACCCACCACGCAGCAAAACCAAAATAGTACTACTCAGGGAACTAACCATCCTGTGAGAACAACTCAGTGTAAAAGTTAATCTTCTAACTATTAGGCAAATACTTCCAAATAATGACTATATTGAAAGAAATCAGATTTGCTTCACGAATTTTCATGAACCAAAAATGGAGCTAAGTGAATATTACTCCTAATGAATATTACTGTACAGGACAAAGTACCATGTGCAGATGTTAGCCCTATTTTCCTCTGACAGCTAAGTAATGATTTATGGTTCCCTCTTCTATAACTAGCTTTAATGTCTTGACAAAACTCACAGATAGCTACAATTCTTTGCACACATGTTCCAGTGTCTGGCTATCAAACAGACATAGCTGTATATTCGCAACATTTGGTATTGTTCAACCAATCATCCCGGACTCTCCTTTAGGAATATTGCTACGTTTCCAATGGGATAATTATCTAATTTCTGGAAATTAACATTCCTGACAATTCTGCAAGAGTGCTTCTCTTCAAGAAGAAAGATCTGTGTCTCTTGGTCATGCTTCCAGAATATTTAGGCCACCTATTTTTCATAATCTGTAACACTGTCAGGATTTCCAGATTTTCAGCAATAGGCTGATTTGTTGCAACAATGAATCAGGCATTAGTTTTAAGGCCAGCTCTGCTTTTTCAGAATCTTCCTCAAACATTTGCAATGTTCCTACATCACTGACATTCAAAGGATATTCAGACAGGGGGCTGGCAACTACCAGGATATTACCAAGCACATACTGTGCTTACAGATTGTTCCTCATCAGAACTAGATGGAGCCTTTGACATCTCACTAATACTATTATCTAAGTCTGTAGTATTTATCAGATGAATTTAGTAATGTCTGTGCTAATGAAAGCTGTAGGCCACTCCTTCATCTCTTCATTTTTCTCTCTGTTCCAGCTTTGGTTTTATTTTATTTTTTATTGACTACCTCCTGTATCATAATAAATGTGAGCAAATACCAAAAAAAGATACTAGCTTCTACTCAGGAATTCTATCTTACTCTCTCAAAATCTTTACTAGAGCCACAAAGTAAATTGTTCAACAAATGTTGTGAAGAGCGTTTTCCATGGAGCATATAAACTCCACACAGAGAGCTACAAACCAAAGAAAAGCAAATCCACTGGTCAATTGCCGTCATCTAGACAACATGAAGGTTCCAGCAGATTAGGGCCCATTATTCAATTTTATTTTTTTTTGTGGGCACTCTGCTTATATTCATAGTAAATTGCCCCTTTGTGGCGGACAGCTATGGGCGCTCCTGTACTGCAGAGACTCAGGTTCATAAACTGTGTTCTGCTAAACTCAGTCCTTTATATGTATATGGGACTGGAGTTCAGATTCTAATCTACTAGAGGTGTAGCCTGAAGGTGTGCTCCTGGTTACAGTCTGCTTTGTGATCATGGTAGAACATAAGAACGGCCATACTGGCTCAGACCAAAAGTCCATCTAGCCCAGTATCCTGTCTACCGACAGTGGCCAATGCCAGGTGCCCCAAAGAGAATGAACAGAACAGGTAATCATCAAGTGATCCATTCCTTGTTACCCATACCAAGTTTCTGGCAAACAGAGGCTAGGGACACCATCCCTGCCCATCCTGGCTAATAGCCATTGATGGACCTATCCTCCATGAACTGAGCTAGTTCTTTTTTGAACCCTGTTGTAGTCTTCACAACATCCTCTGTCAAGGAGTTCCACAGGTTGACTGTGTGTTGTGAGAAAAAATACTTCCTTTTGTTTGTTTGAAATGTGCTGCCTATTAAATTCATTTGGTGGCCCCTAGTTCTTGTGTTATGAAAAGGAGTAAATAACACTTCCTTATTTACTTTCTCCACACCAGTCATGATTTTATAGACCTCTATCATATCCCCCTTAGTCGTCTCTTTTCCAAGCTGAAAAGTCCCAGTCTTATTAATTGCTCCTTATATAGCAGCCGTTACATACCCCTAGAAGTCTGATATAACTCCAGTCATCCTGAGAGACAATGGCAGAAAAGTTTTGGGAGCCCTTTTAGTGATGGATTCTGCACCTCTTGTAGTGATGGGTATCACAAAACCTCAAGCCTATGAGACTTTTAAGGTGAGTGTCCTGTACACTGAAAATGAATGTATACCATCAGGGTGACTATAGAATTTTCTAAAAATCATCTTTTGGGAGGCATAAGTGACAGACTTGCAAAACAAAACTAAGGGATTTCTGACAGCCATGGTAAACAACACAAAGTCAGTCCAATATATATTACCTCATCCACCTGGTCTTTCTAATGGCGAACAACATGACGTTCTTAAATGTAGCACAATGCTTGATGGTGAGCAAAAGTCTGTTCCGAGTAACTTTTAACAATTGCATGGAGTTGCAATATTTCATTCTGCATTTTTGCCTACATTTCTCCTTTTACGAAGAAGAGGAATATCCCTGGGAGAACAGACACCAGACAAGCAGAAATGTCCAGCAGACTGAGAGCAACATAAGGTGCCTTTAGCAAACTAAGTGCTATTGATTAAGATATCCCATTCTATTTTCTCTCTTATATTATTCCAGAATATTGACAGCATATAGAAAGGCGCTGTATCCTTACTGCTTTATTGTTGCCTAGAAGACTCCATTGTTGAGAAACTGATATCTGATAAATTCTATTATTCCTAGTTCAGCTCCTTGGATATCAAACTATTTTTTTCTCAATTTAACACATAATTTCACTCCAAATTGGTTTTGTTCCTTTGTCCAAAAGCAGGTTTGGGCAATAACAAAAGTAATATCAAGAGAGCAGTGTTTCAGGCATGCAAAAGCATTAGTTTGTAAAGGCAGCTTCAATGCATGTCTCCCGCCCAGTGCTTTGAAAAAAAATGTAGATTATTTGTTATTTGAATAAAAGAAGTTCTGCAAAAAGCACAGGAGTACTTGTGGCACCTTAGAGACTAACAAATTTATTTCAGCATAAGCTTTCGTGGGCTACAGCCCATTTCTTCGGATACAGACTAACACAGCTTCTACTCTGAAACCTGTCAGGAGTTCTGAAGTTAAGGAAGGGAACACACAACATATAAATCAACATACACCCATGTGTCACATATAATCAGAGATTTATGTAATTAAGGTGTTTGTTCTATATGCGGTTCTGGATAGAGCCCTTTACTATATTTTAATTGTTCTTTCTTGCTTAGCCACAGGGCTGAGATTCTGGAAGATTAACCCTGGCTCCACAACTGACATGCTAGGTAGACTTCATCTTTCTTCAGCATTTTTCCCCAATTGTAAATTGGTGATAATACCATACCAAGATGGACTAACTAGTTAATGACACACTACAGTGTGTGAACATCTAATGCAGTATAAGTATGAAGTATAGTTACTCACATTTACCCTGAATACAGGACTTTTTTGCATTTGCATTCTTGTGGTCTTCGATGTCCAGAATAGACTTAACCAGTTATAGAAGCTCCTCGTCCAGTAGCTATATTTTGAAAATGTGTATACGGGTACATCTTGTGTATTCTTAAGGCTAAAACTCATAGGGAACCTCATGAACTAGAGGATCTTGAGCTATAGGGGGAGCATCCCTCATGTCAGCCTAGAAGAATGTATGCTAAACTCACCCTATCTCAATAGGAAGTTGCTTTTTAGAATAGTTTACATTGCCATACTAAAACACAGGCTGTTTATATTAGTACAAGAGCTGGGTCTAAGATGAAAAATTCAGAACCAGATGCCAGCATCCTCCGAAAGGTCAGGCATGTTCAGACACTGGGTTTCATTTGGGCCCCATCACTGAGATAGGGAAAAGCCACAAAATTTGGACCCAGACCTCGGTTCAGATTCTCAAATAGCCCATTTCATGTAATGTTTGAATCCAGGATTTTGAAACAATCAGTAGTTCATACTGAAGCTACAGTTTTAAACATGTAATTTCATGTTTAGTAAGGCAGCATGTTTGCAAACTTACATTAGGAGATGCACATATGGGAATCTTAATATTGCTATTTGCCATTTCCTTTTTTGCTCACCTTTTTGAGCACATTTTTTACAAAAATCTTAAACATGGTATCTGAACAAAAACAAATTTAAATTGTAACATGATGGACTTGCCCTTTACTTGTATAAAGGAAGAAGAACACTGTACTAAATGCAGAGTAGTTTAGTCTACAACGTATGTGTAAACAAACTTTAAGCTGATCTCCCACAGCATACTACCACCAACAGAGCTACATAAATGGGAAGGAAGAGATGACTAGTAAGAGAGAGATGAAAGGAAAAGGGTCCAACATGTATGGAAGAGCCAGTGGATCCATTTAAGGTTCAGTTCAGCATGAGCATTATCCCAGACACGACTGCAAAATAGGTTCTGTGCTGCAGATATGAATTACAGGCACTATTCATTTCACCCCCAGTTTACATCCTGCCTCAATAAAAAGGGGATAGGTTACGCAATCTTAAGGAGCAAGGGGCATATAGTCTTTCTTGTTTCATTCGCAAAGAGTGATGCTGGATGCAGGTTAAGTTGAAAAAGTGGAATTTCATTAAACCCTGTACACCGCTCTGTCCCTGTGGCTGAGTTGCTTTCAACCAAACTTTCTACAATCCCCATTTTTCTGAGGTCCCAGTGCCCTCAATAATAGTCCATCCAGGGAACATAGACCCTCTGACTACAGTTCCACTGATCATGATACAGTCCTCATTTTTCATGTTAGTCCTTCCCTTCTATTTCTTCTCCATTACCCAATGGTATTTCAAAAGGACCTGTAGAGCTCTGTGTAACTCGAAAGCTTGTCTCTTTCACCAACATATTTAAATATCGCTGGGCCACACAGAGTGAAAATGGCTCTATAGCCTCAAGGTGAGGGAAATTAGGCAGCTCCATGCTCAGTGTGCTGGCTCTTGGGAATCCCATTCTTAGTTGCCTAACTCTCCCCCTACGCTGCTGAGGATTCCACTGTGCGGGCTGGTGCCTAAAGCTACACATAACAACACTGACCCTAGGTTACTTTTGTGTCTCTAGCCTCAAATCTGGACTTTATTGATGTTATCCATGCATTTTTCTAGGACAAGACTGACTAGAAGTAAAATCTGCAGGTATCAATGGGGTAGCTGATAAACGTAAGTGCTGAGTGATATTTTGGTGATGAGGATCATAAGAGTGCCTATAGAGAAATGTTCCTCAGATTGATGATGACCATGTAGTATGAACCAGTTACTTGGCTTCCAAGAAGTAAAGTGATGGCAACCAACTCCATTAAGGTCTCTTACTATTAAAAATTCTCATTTGTGTTTTTGTTATTATGAAATTGAAAGAATGACATATTCAGAGACATCTCAATGGGAGATTGGTTGAGGGGAGTTAAAAGGGGGGTGGAATTCAGGATGGAGGAATGAGGGCTTTTCAGAATTGGCCTTGAAGATGGGGATATGCAAAAAGAAACTATATGTAGATAGGATATCTATAGATTCCATTTCAAATAAAAGATAAACTTTGATCAAGTATTTGAGTGTTCTCAAAGGTGTTGGAGGGTGGAAAATTGAAAGAGTTATGGTCCAATTGCTTGAGCACTGGATTCGGGAGTTACAAACAGGCGTTTTAATCCTGGCATTGAGAGATTCCCTCTATGGCTTTGGATAAAACCCTGGCTTCTTTGCTAAGGTATCCTCCCAAAATATGGTTAATTCTCATTTAACTTATGAAGGTGATGATAACCAATGTTTACAGAACACTTGAAAAGGAAAACAATATACAATAAATATCAAGTATTATGGTACAAAGATACAATGGCATTAGATTGTGTGCTAAAGAAAGAGCTGGGACAACTTTGGTTCTGAGTTACTCTAGGCCAAATCCACAGAAGTCATTGGGGATGAGCCAATGTAACTGACAGCACAGCCATCACAACCATTTTGTTATTTTTTGCATGTTTCCCTACTGAGTAAAGTGTGGTTCCATTTTTGTCAATGATGCAT
The DNA here is from genome assembly GCF_003597395.2 of Chelonoidis abingdonii. NCBI lineage: Eukaryota > Metazoa > Chordata > Testudines > Testudinidae > Chelonoidis > Chelonoidis abingdonii. Next base: position 105,446,731 of record NC_133770.1, on the reverse strand, counting down.
ATACTCCAGATAAAGAATATATGAAATTCCATAACCTAGCCAATATTTTAAAGCTTAGAAAAATCCCTAATGCTGTATTTTTCTTTATACACATAGCATACTATAGAAAAGGCAGCCTTTCATCTCCAGCTGTTGAGGCCTACCTGAAGAGTGACAATTCAGCCCACTGAACAGCCATCAGATATGTAAGCTGGTGCCTTCACTGCGTTTTCATAATCAATGTGTAACAAAAAAACCATCCCTGGTATTATTTGAAGTCTCAGCAGAGAGGAGATGAATTCAATGAGGATGAAGAACAATCCTTTCTGGTTAGTGATGGTTGAGGCATGTCAGGGGGAGTGTAGCAAGGCGGTGTGGCTCCCCTCCTCCACAGGGAGGGTTGAGCCCCGTCCATCTTCCCCCAGGGCAGAACTTCCGGGCGGAAGCCCCGCCCCTCAAAGGGTCAGGCGGCGACCCGGAAGTATAAAAGCCGGGCGCCGGCCTTCAGTTGGAGCTCAGCTGCCGGCCAGAGCAGACGTGCCGGCCGACCCTCATCGCTGGGAGGCTGCCGAGCTCCGGGATAGGTATCAGGCCTTGCCAGAACCGACCCGCAGCAACCACGACCCTGAGCTGCTGGAACTACCAACGCTGCCCAGTCCCAACTACTGCCTGGAGGAGCCTTCGGACCAGACCTGGCCCAGCTACCCAGAGGTACACCCGGGTCTACCTAGCCCGGACTGGGAGGAGCTCATGAGGGTGGACGACGCTGCGGACCAGGTAGGAGGCGAAGGGGGAATGGAGAGTAGCCCGGGGGCAGCTGACTACAGTCAGGCCGCAGAAGGCCCCGAGCCAATGATTGTGTGTGTCAGTCAGGATCCCCACTGATCACTCTGTCAGTGTGTTTCGGACCGGATCCCCACTGACTGCCGCTAGCGGCAACAGCCACTACTAGGGCCCCGGGCTGGAACGCAGAGGAGTGGGTGGGCCTGCGTTCCCCCTGCCACCCGTAATCGGGTGGCAGAATCCCCCTCGCCTCAACCTGACGAGGCCAGTGTGACCGCGTCACTGCTCTGCCCTGCCCCAAAGGCCAGAGCCAATTGTACTGTGTTTGGTGCCCCGCCCGACCCAAGGGCTGGGCCCCCATTGACATTGTTGCTGCTCTGCCCTGCCTCAAAGGCCAGAGCCGATTGTACTGTGTTTGGTGCCCCGCCCGAACCGAGGGCTGGGCCCCCATTGACATTGTTGCTGCTCTGCCCTGCCCCAAAGGGCTGGAGCCTATTGTACTGTGTTTGGTGCCCCGCCCGAACCAAGGGCTGGGCCCCCATTGACTTTGTTGCTGCTCTGCCCTGCCCCAAAGGCCAGAGCCGATTGTACTGTGTTTGACGCCCCGCCCGAACCAAGGGCTGGCCCCCCATTGACTCTGTCACTGCTTTGCCCTGCCCCAAAGGGCTGGAGCCTATTGTACTGTGTTTTGTGCCCCGCCCGAACCAAGGGCTGGGCCCCCATTGACTCTGTCACTGCTCTGTCCCGCCCAAAGGGGCCAGAGTGTAGCGGACCGTTCTTTGGTGCCCGCCTTTAGTCAAGGCAGGGCCCTACTGACTTTGCTGTGTCCCAGTCCGCTCCACAGGGACCGAACGCCCGGACAGTGGCCTGCGGACCCGAGGGACAGGACCCAGCGAGGACAGGACAAGGCCGGTGTGGCTCCCCTCCTCCACAGGGAGAGTTGAGCCCCAGCTCCCCTCGTCACAACGAGAAACCAGCTCTGTTGCTGCTTGTTTTGTGCACAGATAGAGCCCTTCAGTCTCCAGGGCCGAGAAGCTGATACCTTTCCTGAGCACTGAGTTCAAGGACAGATTAAAAGAAACACTCTGGCCTTGCCATTATCATTATATATTTTTCCATGGATCCTGTTACTTTATTTTTGCACTATGGTTTCTTTCTAAACCATAAAAACATTCTTTTTCCAAGTTTCATTAGTCATTTTAGTCCTTTCATTAAGCAGCAAAGCTAGTCATCAATTATTCCTGCAGCTGGAAAGAGTCTAACAGGCTTAATTCCACTTCCAGATAATAAATTCTCTGGTTTTTTTTCTCATAAGTTTGCTAATGGTGTCTCTCAAAGTGTCAGCTTTGCTAAAGAGGCACTGTTAACACATTTCTGAACTAACTCAGTATTATATAGATGTACCTGAGATGCAATTTGAAGTATGCTCTGCACACTTTAAAACCCAACTTTAGGTCAAGTACTGTCCTCCATTGCATCCCTTTGACTTCCAGAGGATTGCCTGGGTTAAGCAAAGGGCATAATTTGGGACAAAATGTATGAGCAGTGCAAGTGCACCACAGTTAATGTGCACCCCAAAATACAAGTGAGGTAGTGAACTGCACTTGGAGGTGTGTAGAAAATATATAGAGAGAGGTTCACTTCCATTGACCTTTGAGATACAGTTGGAGTGTACACTTCAGTCGCACCTCAGAGCCGCTGGACACATATGCAACTTAACTGAGGGCAGAGTGTACCTCCAGTGTAAGCTTAGCAAGTTCCCAGCTATCCACCCTTGAGCTCACAGTGTTGAAGTGTATACCTCAAAGAAAGAAGTGGCAGTAGCCCCAGACTATGTTTCGTTTTGACCAAGGTCCTAGGAGTCACTTGTTTGGAGTTCTGTTTATTTCAGGGAAAGTTGTTTCTGTATCTTTAAAGACTTTGTAATAGTCCACCATATTCTACTATCAACAATTTAAATTTATATATTTCAATCATGGGAAAATAACTATCAAATATTTTGTAAAACTGACCATTTTTCTCCCTTGTAGAGGGGATTTCCTCTAAAGAAAAACACCGTTGCTACTGCAAAAGAGCTAGTGTCAAGATTTCCCCAAGGGTACAAGGATACTGGGACACACTGGAGAAAGTTCACCTATGGGATACAAAGTCTATCTCTGAAAGAGGTAGAGCTATAAGAAGAGTCAAGGGAATTCCATAGCAACTACTAACTTCAGAGATGCCGGAGCAGAGAATATGTCTGAGGGAGTAGAGTCTAACATTAGATATCTAGTTATCACAGGCCTATATAGTAGAGCTTGTCAGTGATACCATTATATTCATTGTTTTAACTTTATTACACCTTAACTTGCTTGCCACTAAAAAGCCGTGTTTCACCCAAGTACAAGAGTTCAAAAATGTCCGAATGTCGTGGCTGCCACAGCAGAAAAAATAAAATGCTAGCCAAATATCAGTCCCTTTAAAACTAACCCCTCTTGGGGCTATTGCAGGGATTACTAGCCTTCTAGAGAAGAGCACCACCATCACTGCAGATTGGAATACAGCTAGTGTAAGCCAGTGGCTAGTAAATCAAGTCCTGACAGTTCTCCGGTAAAAGCCTTTTCTTTGTGTCTTTCAGAGGAAAGCGATAGATCTCAAGAAGTCAAGTGGACTTTGGATCAGCTAAACAGTCAAGAAGTATTGTAATGTTTTTACTAATAGCAAAGAGGATATAGGCAGGGCCGGCTCTAGGTTTTTTGCTGACCCAAGCAAAAAAAATTTTGGCTGTCCCCCGTCCCAACCCTGGGCTCCCTCCCGCATCCCCCCTGCTGCCCCAGTCCTGGGCTCTCCCCCCCCCAATCCCCCAGAGGTCCTGCGCCAGAACTGGGGCTCCCCCTCCCCGCACCAGTGCCGGTTTCCCCCAGTCCCTGCCGTCCCAGCCCTGGGCTCCCCCTTTGCCCCCCACCAATGCCTCCACACACACCTCCTGCCACCCCAGCCCTGGGCTCTCCCCCACCACCTGCACCCTCTTTCCGCCGCAGCCCTGGGTCACTAGTAACTCGCTCCCAGGGTGGGTCATTCAGCAGGAATTTTGGATGTGCACAAAACACAGACAGGATCGGTTCCCGTGTGGTTACAGAGCTGCAGTAAAGTGGAAGAATTTTCAGCTTGTGTGATTGGAGGATATCTGGATACATATTATAAGACTGTTCTCCATAAATGAGGAAAAGTTGAGGTGCCTTTATTATTCTTTTGTTCCACTTTCTTTCTTTCTATGGGAAATTTGCCAAAGCAATATCACTGTCTGCCTTTTAAACAAACAAACAAACAAAAAAAAGGCAATGGCTGTTGAAAATAGCAATTCCAGTCCTAATAACCACTGGAAAGCATTTCTTGCTCAATTTTATTCTAATTTTTCTACAGTAAGTTACAGTGGATCAGTATATTTGATTTGGGAGAAATGAAGTGACAGCTGCCCAAACTAAGCTTGAGCACTCCTGAATTTTGAGGTGTTCAAATCTGGAAGGCAGATGCTCGGTGTGTGTGGGGGGAGGGGGTTGTGGGCTCTGCGGGGGAGCACGGCAGTATGTATGCAGCGGCGTGTCTGGCACTGCGCAGAGCCAGACAAGCTGGTTTGAGTGGCATGGTAAGGGGGATGGGGGTTGGAGAAGGGGTAGGGGGTTCGAGGGGCAGTCAAGGGACAGGGAGAAGGGGGTTAGATGGGTCAGGGGTTCGGGGGGGCAGTCAGGGGACAGGCAGAGGTTGGATAGACATGGTAGTCCCAGGGTTTTATCAGGGGACAGGTAGGGGGTGGGGTCCTAGGGGGAAGTTGGGGGGGAATCTCAGGAGGGGGCAGTTGGGGACAAGGACTAGCAGTGCTTAGATGGGGTTCTGGGGGGCAGTTAGGGGCAGGGGTCCCGGGAGGGGATGATCAGGGGACAGGGAGCAGGGGGGGTTGGATGGGTTGGGGTTTCTTTGGGGGGGCAGTCGGAGGTAGTGGATGGTGGCAGGGTGGAGCTTCCCTCCCCGTAGAGTGGCCTGTTTTTGAATGTTAAAATACGGTCTCCCTACCATTCACAGCACCCTGCTACATGAGGTCCTCCACCTTCCTTTCCAGTTGGTAGTAAGCTCGGGAATGCTGGGAAATGTAGTTGTTGCCCTGCTCCAGGGCTGACTCTATAGGCAGAGAGCTAACCAAGGAACTACAGCTCCCAGAGTCCCCTGTTGTTTCTCAGCTCCCAGGCTGGATCCCTGACGGCTGCCACCCATGCAAATAGGCTGCTGCAAGCAGGTGCTTGCTTTGCTGGTGCCTAGAGCCGTCCCTGGATATAGGCAGCTGCAGTGAACTGAATAAAGATAAGTGAGACTTGAGACTGCAACATCATAGTTGACTATTTGTGAAGCTTATCAACAGCTAAAGAAGAAACTCTTTCAACTTGATAAAAAATGAGCTCACAATCTTACTATTAGCTTATGGCAACACATTACACCATGGTCTGAAACAAAAGCAGAGCCTGAACAGATTCTTTTTGTGTGTCAAGTTAAATTATACGATGGGTTTCTTATGGGTGCAAACATCTATTAGGGCTAGATTAAGTCTTCCCTTCTAATAAAAAAAATCAGGTTGCATTTTCTTCAATATATGGGATGTGTTTGTAGCATATTTCTGGCTGACTAGGAAGAGTTTAAGTAAACACACACTAAGTGCTAGGAGCACAAGAAGGATAAAGAAAAGGTCAGATGAATTATGTTAATTTTTCTCCACCTTTAAACGAATAAGTTCACACATTATGCAGAAGCCATCATACTGAGTGATCATGCTAACGGATGTTTTCTTACCCTTCCACAGTTTGGATAGAGTGTTGCAGAAGTGTTTTCACACTGTTAGTGTGATAGGTACTTCGCTAAACTCATAAGAAGTGCAAGAAAAACGGTTTTGTATTTCATAACTACCTCAAGTGAGATCATAGAAAGATAATATGTTGCATTGCTATAGTGCCTGTCATTTGATCTGATGATTTAAACCAGCGCTGAATAGCCAAACTGGAAAAGAAAAGAAAAGGGGGAAAAAAACCCATTTTGTTTCAAAACCAAAACTGACTTTTCAATGTTTCTAGCAAAAAAAAAAAAAAAAAAAAAAAAAGTGTTTCAGATAAAAAGACCCACATAAAACCTAAGCAAAATACTGATCCAAAATGATTTTTTGGGGTGTTTCATTACTGAGTGGTTTTCATTTTAAAAAAAAAAATCTAGGTAAATTTTGAAACAAAAAGTCAAAATGGTTCATTTTGAAATGATCAAACAATCATGGCTTGGGCTTTTTTTGACCAAAGCTATTTGCTGAATTTGACCTGAATTCGCATATCGTTTCAGAATCCCTCCCTCCTAAAATGCATTTTTTCAGCACATTTACTATTCACTGAAAAAATTCACCCAGCTCAAACACAAAAAATAGCTTTCCGATAGGTAGATAACGGCATTACAGAGGCAACATTTCACCCAGCACTGATGTACGGCCATCTCTAGGGTGGAACACAGCATTTGTTTAACAGTGTACATCTATACTATGAAAGTTTACAACAGGAGGTAAAGATACCCAGCTGAAACAGCAATTTAGGCAAGCGAGCTGAGAGTGCACTTCATCAGGATAATGAGCACAACCACGTGTTATGCAGTGTCCTGTCTAAGGACAAGGAGGCAGGTTTGGGTGTCAGTTTTACATCTCTTCTGATATTTAGCATCTTCAGTGTTTCCCAGCTCAGTGTTTCCCAACACCAAAGGAAGGCTTCATTGCCAACTCAGAGTGGACACTATGGGATCCCTTCTCTGCAACTCACCAGGCACCCCTTTAATTCAGTATAAACCACTTGTCTGAAGGAGGTGTTGCCAGGTATTTGCTTCCCTTCCTTTGCATGTCCTGCCTCACCCCCTTTCCTCTAATCCTAGGAACTGAGTGCAATAGCTAACTAATATGACATGCCCCTTCCTCTCAGACATGAGACAGGGGATTTGATCCCCCCGTTCTGCATGTATGCATTTAGTGATTGTAGCCAACATTAAATCACCTGTAGACCTACATTTCTGTCCTACTGAAGAATGGTGTCCGGGGGTAGTCTCCCAGTAGCCCTTCAGTGCTGAAGGAACCTCCAACCCGCCATTTACTTTGGTGTGCCAATTCAAGACTCTGGCTTTAAGGCAACGGTGCAGGTTTGCTGCCCATTTTTTTCTGTTACCTTATGGTTCCTAATCCCTTTGCAGGGAAACCAAGTCACCACATCTCTCTTTGAGACAGAGTACAGCCTTCAAATGCCTGAAAACTGTCTTTAAACCCGTTTCCTCCTCTGAGCCAAGACAAAGCAAAACCTTTCAACCGACTGAAAATAGACAGTCCTGGAGCCCTTTTCCTCTTCAAAACAGAGGGGGAAATAAAGCCTGTACACAAGAAGCAAACAAGACAGTCTCACAGTAGGCTTACATTGCCTCTGTATGGAACAACCTTTCCCCAGTCCAGCCCCATGAGGCACTTTCTCCTGTGTTCCAGGGGCTTCTGGGGATGTTAATGGGCTTCAGCTGTTTTGTGGCCTGCTGTTTAACCTTTTCCTCATCACATAGAACCCTTGAAGGACCAGAGCTTTCTAAGCCAATCACTCTCCTGCCCTTCCTGGGAAACAAGGAGGGTAATATACCTTTTCCACAGATGGCAAACTTAATTTTTGCCTGTGTGATTCAATAGAATGTATTTTTAATAGCTGTGTGACTAACGTAATTCTCCAATATAAAGTATACGGTGTCTCTGAAAGGTGGACTCTAAGGTTCCTGGCTTCCCTAAAGGCTACGGTTCAGCCTTGTTTTTAAATTTAGCATACCTTGGAGTCAGTTGGACCCCAAGATTTCAAGTGCAATGCTTCATCCTTCTTTGTTCTTCTCCAAAGTTATTTCTTGTATATTGTTACAGTACTTGTTTCTTTATAGAATGATCTATTTACTGCGGTTCTAAAGAGTGCTTGCATGTAATTCTAAATCACGCACAAATATTTTCAGTGGTTTCGCCCTTCAGGCTGTTAATCAGTTCTATGCTATTTTTCCTGTGCTATCATTAATTGCTTCCATGTAATCCTCAATTTTCATCTGAAAAATGTATATTTTTGTCTACACAACTTTATTACTCTCTGCTTCTGCTACTGTGTCTGTAAATCATTTGGGGACATAATGTGCATGACAGATGTTAAACAAAATTAAGTTATATGGTATTGTATTACTTGATTACTTTGTTGATGTCTTTTATGTTTGCTCCCCTGTTACCTGTCTATCCATCTAGTGTACAGATATAAAGTTAAGTCTACCAAGGAAAGAGAACGTAATTCCTGGAAACTAAGCAGAAAACTAACAGACAATATTTTAAAATATTGTTTGCACATGAAGCAGATACAGTATTTAATGTGGTGCCTGTACATACTCAAAAGAATAGATCATCATTACCCAAGCAACTCTACATGAGAATGCAATGTAGAACGATAATACAGAAATAAAACCATTTACTCTGTTTTACAAAGCAGACTTTGCTTAATCTTTTGCAGTGATGGGATATAATATGTCAATTTACAGAAGCTCGTTTGTTTTGACATAAGCACTTCAACTCCAAATGTTTCCCTAGAATGACTTGTCAGGGCAATGAATCGAGTCTGCAATGACAAGGGGGGAAAAACATGTTTGATAGAGCTGGGAGAACTGAGATGTAGTGAGATGTAGGTGACACTGAACATCAGTAGCTAAAGTGAACATAAGGCTTATTAAATCTGACAACTCAAAAGAGAAAATGGGCTTTCAAGTATTAACAAAGAGCAATGATAGTATGAAGAAGTAAACATGGCACAGCCAGTAGAGTTCACCTTCCAATCACAGCTCTGATCATCAAGAACGCTGTTCATCTTTGGTCCTGTAAGTTCAAATGTCAAAGAAAAGTGTGATGCCAAGTTTACTAGATTTCCTGCCAGTGAGAGATTTCAGATAAATTATGCCATGTGCCCCTTGGTATTTTATCCTCCTTCCAACAGGGAAGCTGACTATGTTGAAAGGTGTCAGCCAACTGGGACAAGGACAGTCTTGCATAGCTGTCGAAGAGAGCAGCAGACCTACTGTTTGGAGCAGGTGTCAAGAACCAGGGACTAGGGTCAGAGCAGGAGTCAGTTGGAAGCTGGAGCCAAGTGTCAAGCTGGAGGTCAGGCATTAGACACCTGAGCATAGGGTCAAGCCAGAGTCAGTAGTCAGAAGCCAAAGCCATGGGTGTGATGGATTGGATCACAGAACTCCCCTTGGGAGCTGCCACCTGATATGCCAAGACTACTTCTGCCTCTCCTTTCCCTGCCAGCTGGGGACCCCAGCACCCTGTTTTTCTGAGCCAGACACCTCATCTGCTCCAACACAGACTCATGGTCTGAATTACTTGCCCCACGGCTGCACACTTAACCTGAAAGCAATTTACAGAAGTGTTCCTGTCTTTAACACTCAGATGCCCAACTCCCAATGGGGTCTAAACCCAAATAAATCCATTTTACCCTGTATAAAGTTTATACAGGGTAAACTCATAAATTGTTCACTCTCTGTAACACTGATAAGAGAGATATGCACAGTTGTTTGCTCCCCCAGGTATTAATACATATTCTGAATTAATGAGTAAAACGTGACTTTATTAAATACAGAAAGTAGGAGTTAAGAGGTTCCAAGCAGTAACAGACAGAACAAAGTAAGTCACCAAGCAAAATAAAATAAAATGTGCAAATCTATGTCTAATTCAGAGAATCTCACTCTCAGAGATGCTTCAGTGAGTTTTTTCCTCTGATTGGACACCTTCCAGGCCTGGGCACAATTATTTCCCCTGGTACAGCTCTTATTCCAGCTTAGGTGGTAGCTAGGGGATTCTTCACGATGGCTCCTCCACTTTGTTCTGTTCCACCCCTTTATGTAATCTTTTGCATAAGGAGGGAATCCTTTGTCCCTCTCTAAGTTCCCACCCCCTCATTCTCAATGGAAAGACACCAGGTTAAAGATGGGTTCCAGTTCAGGTAACATGATCACATGTCACTGCAAGACTTCATTACCCACTTGCCAGCACACACATATACAGGAAGACTTACAGGTAAAACAGAGCCATCTGCCGTCAATTGGCCTGGTTAATGGGAGTCATCAAGATTCCAAACCACCATTAATGGCCCACACTTTGCATAATTACAATAGGCCCTCAGAGTTATATTTCATATTTCTAGTTTCAGATACAAGAGTGGTACATTAATACACATAGGATGATCACACTCAGTAGAGTATAAGCTTTGTAATGATACCTTACAAGAGACCTTTTGCATGAAGCATATTCCAGTTACATTATATTCACTCATTAGAATGTTTTTATAAAATCATATAGACTGCAACATCACAATGGGTCAAGCCTGCGATCAGGAACTGGAGCAAGTAGGGTAACAGACAAGGAGGGATTCAAGGCAGGGGCAGGACAAAGGGAAGGCTGGGTGCATGCCAGGCGCAGCAGGAGCAAGATAACGCAGGAGCAGGCAAAGTGGTAGGCATGGGCATTGAGAAACCCACTTACTGCTGCTACTGGCTTAAGAGTTATCCTGCTGGCCTCTCCAGCCAATCAGGTGGTATAGCCAATAAGGCAGCCTCCTTCAGGCCAACTGTACTGATGAGAGTACCAAGAAATTAGTTCTGTTGCAGGCCCTGATTCCTGACAAAAGACAGACAAAAACATGTTTCTGTTCTCAAATATAGACTAATTGTCTTCAAAATGCAATTATAGTTCAATAAACTTCATTAGTGAAGTACAGATAGAAAAGTGGCTATTGAAAGATTTCATTATCTTCATTCGTAAACTCTGGAATACACTTAAATGTTTTGGGCCTGAGTCTCCTCAAGATTGCATTACTGAACTTAATAGTCCAGATTACCCACACTTGCTGAGCTGTGGTTAGCACAAGACCAGGGGAAGAGGGAAGCAAAGGTGACTTTAAGCCATCTTCATGTTTCCTCAATTCTGGTGTTGGTCGGGGGCTGGTTTGGTCGCTGCCATAAATTAGAATAGCCTCAGGACAAAGAGGAGAGAATCTGTCCCTAAGTCTCCTGCTAAAGATGCCCCTGACATGGTGGAGCTGGCAGCAGGAGATCAGCCAGCATAGCTCCCGTGCCACACTCTCAGCAGCCCACCAGCAGAGGTTATGTCCACAATAAGGAGGAAGTGGAGACACCACTGCACTGAACATTTTTTTTTTACCAGCTCTGCTTAGAAACCATTGCTAACTGGCACCAGTTATAGCAGTCTTCAGGTGACTGTCACATGGGCATAGGCCAAGGAAGGGGCTAAAAATCAGGGAGCCAGAAGTGGTTCCATGACAAGCTTCCCCCTTCACACTCTGCTGCACTCAGCAGAAACCCAAAACAAGTATAAAAAAATGATGATAGCCATCTAACATAAAAACTGAAAGTGGATCCATCTACAATACCCTTTCCCAGCCTCTCCCCAGGGACAAACTGTGGCACCAGGACCTACCATATGAGCACTACATAACACTCCATTATCATCATGAGTCTATCAAGACTACCCCTAACCACAGCTGACTTCTCTGTACTCTCCAAGGAACTGAACTTCTGCCCAATCATAGAACCTGATATCATACTTATATGTGGAGAAGTAGAAAAATTCTATGACTCCTCCTCAAAGAATTGATTCACAACAATGACAACATCAGCCACAATTGCCACATTCCCACCAACAATCATAAGAAAAAAGAATTATCTGACTGGAAACCCCACAAATGTGTGAGCGAAACTACAGAATTGATCTTGACATTATAGACTCATAGACTCATAGGTCAGAAGGGACCAATATGATCATCTAGTCTGACCTCCTGTGCAATGCAGGTCACAGAATCTCACCCATCCACTTCTATTACAAACCCCTAACCAATGTCTGAGTTACTGAAGTCCTCTAATAGTGGTTTGAAGATTTCAAGCTGCAGAGAATCCTCCAACATTGATTGCTTCAGGAAAAAAAGTGACTTAAATCCTTAAAAAAATCACATCCACCACAATCTCTCCACTGCCAAGAGGATAGCTATATATTCCCTGAAATGCAACCACCAGATAGTGATCAAACCAGCAGACTAAGGGATGTCATCATAGTTCTCAACTGTGATGACTACATTAACGAGGCCAATTGACAACTGTCCACAACCACCTACTATAAAGAACTCAAAGAAGACCCCACACCACAATTCATCCATGAATTTAAGGATATCATCAAATCCTTCCCCAAACAACTCCAACAGAAACTATACAAACTCATCCTTCACAACCCCCCCCCAACAATCTTCTACATGCTTCCCAACATACACAAGTAAGGGAAGGCAGTAAGATCCATCATATCTGGCCATGGAATTCTTACTGAAGGAATATCAGGACTCATAGACCTATCCTCAAATAACTCACCAGACAAAGGACCATCTTCCGCCCAGACACAACTGACTTTCTCCAGAAACTGCAATGTTAACAACCTCCCTCAGAACACCATTCTTGCACTCACAAATGTCACCTCCCTATACACCAACATCCCTCACAAGGATGGCATTGCTGCCTGCCTCAAATATCTACAAGACAATGGAGGACACTCAGCTATCCACCCCAAACACTTTGCCATACTCATCCACTTCATCCTCCCCTATAACAATTTTACATTCAACACACACTTTATCCAAACCATAGAAACAAGCATGGATCCTTGGATGGCTATGCCAACCTCTTCGTGTGCCATCTTGAGGAAGAATTTCTGGACAAATGCACCACAAAACCAATGCTATACCTGAGATATATGAACGATATTTTCATCATCTGGACAGACAACCTAAACGCCCTGATAGGTTTCCACCACTACTTCAACAACCACCACTCATCTCTCAAACTCTCTCTAGAACACTCCAAAACCAGCATCAACTTCCTGGACATCACAATTATCTTCCACGATGGAACCCTATAGACAACTACATGCAAGAAACCCATGAATCACCACACCTACTTTCACAGATCCAGTAACCACCCAAACACACCAAGAAATCTGTTGTCTACAGCCCAGAACTCACACACAACAGGAGAAAGTCCTGTATACATACCTTAACACGCTTAAAAGTGCTTTCACCAAAGAAGGACATTTCAGCAGGAATACAGATTGCATCATGGAATGAGACAGCCGAATACCCTGAGAGCTGCTTCAATATGGAAAAAAAATCCTCCGACCACAAACCCTTAGTTGTCACTTACCACCTTGCACTGGAACCCATGGGTTTAATGGAACCCATTAAACAATGAAATGCCACACTGGACAGGGACCACATCTTGAAAGAAATCTTTCCTGAACCCGCTTTTCTGGCCATTAAACAACCCCCCAATCTCACCAAGCTCATTATCTGAAGAAAGCTCCCCACAGAGCAGGACACCAACTCAAAGCAGCACCAGACCTTGCCAGAACAACAGATGCTAAACCTCCAGACATATTTCCACAGCTATGATGATCAATACCACCCACTACACACCTTTCAAGATCTATGGGTCCTACACATGCCTATCAGAACATGTGGTGTACCTTATCCAGTGCACTAAATGCCCCTGTAACAATTATCTAGGTGAAACGAGACAATTACTAGGCTCTCAAATGAGCTCACACAGAAAAATGATGAAAGACAAGAAACATCATATCACCTTGGGGTGAGCACTTTTCACAAAAGACCATTCCATATCTGACCTCTTAGTCTTAATCCTCAAAGGAAACTTGCACAACACATTCAATAAAACCTTCAATTCAGAATTTTGCTAAACAGTAAAAACTATGATCTTAATAAAGACCCTGGATTTATAGTTTATTATAACAATCTGTAACCCACTAATTCCCCCATTTTTGTCCCACGACTGGAGTTGTGTTAACTGGCCACTTCGCCATGAATGGTATCTTGGAATATGTATTAACTACTTATGCCAAACAATTTGTTTCACTTTGTAGTTAGCCATGACACTCTGAGTACCTTTCCCAGACCTAAAGAATAGCTTTGTGGAGCTCTAAAGCTTGTCTCTTTCACCAATAGATGTTGATCCAATAAAAGATACTACCTCACCCACTTTGTCTCTCTAATATCCTGTGACCAACATGGGTACAACATTGCACTCTACAGAAGCAGATATAAAGACTGTATAAACATAGAGGTAGGTACAAGAATTGAACAGGCATGGAGGAAGAACTAGCTAGCTTTGAAACCTTAGAACCAGTCCCTCTAGGACAAACTAGAAGCACCTTGGTGGGCAACAGAGGGAAGTCTGAAATATACGTGCTGTATTTTTGTGTGGAATATATGATACTTAGAAAACTTCCAGGCTGACAATACTGGGAGTTTTTGGAAGTGTTGTCATCTTACTCCCTTGTCCTGTATGTATGGCTCCATATATCAAGAAGTTACCACTAAACAGTTAACTTCTGTGGAGAAGAAAACAATTTTCTGATCTTGTCAGAAAAAAAATACCATCAGCATAAGGCAAAGTTTGACAATAGGATATCCTCCGGAATACCAACTATATGTTTTTATAGCTTGTGCAGCTGTTGTGTAAATTATTGGATTTGACCTATCTTCCTGACAAGCGCAGTATCTATCAAACAGCTGGTATAATCTCCTAAAGCCAGCTGCATACACTCCTCCCCTTAGACACAGACTATAGGATGCTGATTACTGCCTCTGCCACATCTGTATATAAACAATTATTCTCAGTGGAATTAGAGAAGAAGAAGAGAGAAGAATTAGTTGTGGGCGTAAAAATTCAGATCTAGTGCATTCACTTCTCTATATCTTTTCAAAATAAAAGGGGATGTTTCAAAACAGATGGGGAAGCGGGTATATAAGCCTACAAAATAATTAGAAAACAGTACTCCGAGTGAAATAAACAGGCTGTGGATCAAGTAGTGGAAGATCCTTCTGATACTGCGGGGAGGAAGAAAGGAACCTTCCTGTTTTGCAGCCCCTGACCTCGCCTAAGCATAGTTATAACTCATGGCTGCTAGCCATTCCAAAGGGCAAGGGGGCAGAGCCATGATAAATACCATTTATTTTTTACTGTCCTCCACTCCCATTTCCAGTTTCCAAGATACTGCGGAGTTTGGCACTGATAACGCAACTGCAGTGTCAAAGTTGTTGGGGGTAGAGAGGGGGGTGCTGAAAGGAATGCAGTTGGGGATTTTAGCAGTTGGAATGGAGTGGGGTGCAGTTTGGGTTGTAGGATTAGCTGGCTGTTTCTGCTAAAATAATAAAATGATCAGTGAAATACTTACCTTTAAAATGCTCTCTGTAAATTTCAAGGTTGACCACCCACTGAGAGAATGGGACAGTTCCCACTTCTGAAAACTATTGTTTCAGCCTGCCTGCAGATTCAGGAAGACAAGAGTTCATTGGTTAATGTTTAAAAAAGTTATCTTTGCAGTTGGGAGGGCTACCACCTTTCCCTTTTAATACCAGCTTAAATCCTGGAGCACTATCCTTCAGCAAGACATGGGTTCAGCTGCTAATTCCTGTGATAGAATTGCAGAATACTTAGGGTCAGATCCTCAATTGGTGCAAACTAGTATAATTTCTTTGAAGACAATGAAATTAATGTGATTTACACCATCTGGCCCATGTAGTTTCGGCAAGCACCAAGGAAAGACATTTTGGAAAACACGATGGGGCAAATGAACAGGTGATTGTACAGACAGACTGATCCAAATCCTGATATCCCTCTGCTCACTGGGGAGAATACAGGAGGGACAGGCGCTCTTGCAGTCCTGAGGTTTGTTATAGTGGCTATGGATAGGCTTTACTGGTGCTCCTTGGATTTTGGGTGGTGGAGGAAGGATTCCTTTCCTACCTCCAAAGAGCCCTGTGCAGAGTCTGTTTACTTGCGAGTGAGGAATCCATCCTCTCTCAGTTGTATTTTTGTCATTCTCCTGTCCACGCTTCTGCCAACAGTGGGTGGCACTGAGAATTGTAGAGCAACACATGGATAAATGCAGCAAGGATAGGATGCCACACTTAGAGTACGTCCTCACTGCAGAATTAGTCTGGGCTCTTATTTGGGTGTCGTGTATTTCTCACAATGTTTTACAAAAGCCCAACTTTAATTTAATGTGTTTCTCCCCCTCTTCGCCTCCCCCCAAACAAACAATTTAGGGCTCTGAATCAGCAAAGCACATGCTTAAGTCCCAGTGAAGTCATCTGGGACCTGAGTACATGCTTACAGCACATGCTTTTGCAAGTTGCTATGGCATGTGCTGACCCCCACTGACTTCTGAATATCCCCATGTTGGCAGAGACTCCACCCACATGGAGTTCCTTGCTGGGCTCCATTTTCTTCTTCTGCCTGTCAGTTTCCTCTGCCCCTAACTACACTATTTGTTCAGAGAAGGATGGTCCAGTGATTAGGATGCTGGGACTTGGGACATCAAGGTGTAACTCCATGCTCTGCAACAGATTTAGGGTTTGCGTGCATGAGGATATTCAGGCCATGTCTACACTACAACCTTATATCCACGAAAGTTAAGTCAGCGTATAGTAGTATAGTTATTACATCGGTTGTGTGCACGCATATTTAGTTCCTTGTGTCAGCAGTACATGTACTCACAGGAGCACTTATATCAGAGCAAAGAACACACCACGAGTAGGTATCCCACTGTGCAACTTGCCTCCATCCAGTACACTGTTTTTTGGGAAGTTTTGACAATGTATGATGGGGCTGAAACGAATCGCGCAGGGCTGACCGGGATATGGGGTCAACTTCCAAGTTTGCAACTGTCTACGTCTTACGATGTCATCTGTATTCCATAATTTTCATGCTTTTTTCCTAAATCCCCCAAACTCAAGTGGCCCTCTTCACTGGTGCCTGCACAGCTCTGCATTTTAGTGATGAGCATTGTAAGCACATGGCACAAAATCTTGTAGTATCTGCAGAGCCACAAGAAGAGACATGGGGAACATGACGTTTTCTTGGAGGATAGACTGCTGTGGGACATAGCAAGACTCAATTCAAGGTTGCTGATAGCATTCATGGAGCGGTTGCAGGTGGTGGAGCACTGGCTCTGGGCCCGCAAAACAAACACTGGCTGGTGGGATCGCATCATAATGCAGGTTTGGAATGATGACCAACTGATGCAGAACTTTTGGATGCACAGGGCTTCATTTCTGGATCTGTGTGCTGAACTTGTCCCCATATATCCCTGCTAAAGCTGCCCCTGGGAATGATGTTAGCTATTTTCCAGTCATATGTTGTACTTCCTGTGTGACCTTGTTCTTTGTCACATAGGGCCAGATTTACGAAGCTATTTAGGCAACTAAAATTGCAGCTAGGTTCGTATGGGATTTAGTGTTTCAGCAGGTTAAGTGCTGAATGCCCATTGAAAGTCAGTCAGCTTTTTGGTCCTTAGTCTTTCTTTGCCTCAGCTCCCTATTATTAAGGATAAGTGGGGATAACAGTACTTCCATACCTCACAGTGTGCTGTGAGGAGTAATACATTAAAGATTGTCAGGTGTTCAGATAATTCAGTAATGGGGGGGCATATAATTACCTAGGACAGGTAGATTGACTGTATTTACTCCCCTGTGAAAGACCAGTCACAGTCTAGCTCTACATAATTACTTAACAATATACTTCAAAATAAAGTTCTGACCCACACTTATTACGTGCTCTTTCATCAATTAATTATTAAGAATTATTACTTATATTACACATTTGTATAGTGTCTTTTACACCAGATGATTCCAAAATTGCTTATTCTGGTCGGGAATGTCTGACTACTATTACCCTATATTTTCTGACAGAAAACAGACTTTTACACATCATCTGCTCTTGGACGAAATGTTAGGTGTCAATCCTGGCTCCTTAAATAAATAAATCTCTGATCTTGCCTAATTAACGTATCAAAGGAGCAAATGCTGCCATACGACTGACTTGTGCAAAAGCATTGTTCTTGGTCTTGGTCTCATCCTCCTTGTTTTATTTATTAGCTTTTATTTCACAATAACTGCTCAAGCGGTCCCACCAAAACACATTTGCTGCTGTTCTGTGTTCTTTATCCATCTCAGTCTCTCTCTGGCAGCTGACACAGCCATTTATGGAAATAGCACATCTGTTTAGTTTAGAAGCTCAAAGGACCCAACTGTACTAATTCTGCTTTGACCTATCACAGCTAATAGGATGGAATGGTCATTTAATGATTGTTCTTGGCAGCATTCCAGAAAAGCATCAAGGAACAGACTGAAGGGTTATGGTTCACTGAGTCAGACAGTGGTATGCAGCTTGCAGTCTTTTCAATGAGTAGCTCTACCACTAGAACAGCTAGAATATAACCATCTACCTGAGTATATTTGCTCCTCATGAAAATAAATCTACTACATCTTCCTTTCAAATTTGCATTAGTCTGAGAATTCCCCAGTACAACTATACAAAATTAGGTAAATAGGGACCAGAGAAAATCCCATTCAATGAAAAGATGTCCATTGATTTCAAGGTGCTTTGGATGTGAGCAGAAGATACTGTTACACTTTTTGACCCAACCAGTCAGCCAAAGTTCAGAGCTTTGCAAATTTTTTCCACAGAAATTGATGATGGAGCCAGGTGTTTCTTTGATGCAATTCTGTTTGTTCACAAGGAATGTACAAAGTCCTGTTTCCATGTACAGTTGAGAAATTAAACAACCAGAGACAGTTTCTTTGCTTGCAACTTTTAGGCCGCTATCAGCCAACACACCACCCAAAATCTTTCTTTAGGCTTTTCTCAGAACCGTGCTCAGTGCTTGGCCAAGCTATGTCTAGAGCAGGGGTCGGCAACCTTTCAGAAGTGGTGTGCCGAGTCTTCATTTATTCACTCTAATTTAAGGTTTCACGTGCCAGTAACATATTTTAACTGTTTTAGATGTTCTCTTTCTATAAGTCTATAATATATAACTAAACTATTGTTGTATGTAAAGTAAATAAGGTTTTAAAAATGTTTAAGAAGCTTAATTTAAAATTAAATTAAAATGCAGAGCCCCCCAGACTGGTGGCCAGGACCTAGGCAGTGTGAGTGCCACTGAAAACCAGCTCATGTGCTGCCTTCGGCACCCGTGCCATAGGTTGCCTCCCCCTGGTCTAGAGCTTCCTTGCTGCCTTCCCTCTGCATAGTGAATCATAGACAATTATTTTTGAAAAGCAGAGTGGAAAAAATCTGGTACTGATCCTTAAATCTGGGTTAAAAATAGCAACCCAGGCAAGCACCAACTTCTTTCCCAGCCTCATTTAGGACCAACTTCTGTATCCTTATTTTCTGTACCTTATTCCTCAAGCAGTTCTGTTGAACTGAACATGAATAAAGCTGGCAGCCTCTGGCCCTGAGTCTCACCTTTTAACAACTCTGACCACTATTCTTTGCATAGTCACTACTGTTCACAAAGGCATTCATCCTCATCCACCTCTCCACTTTTCCTCCTTCTTCCTCTTCTTTCATTCCTATGTTCCCTAATGAAATCTGTCTTTTTAGATGGGCACATCCTACCTCAAGTCAAATCTAGGCCTTCCTATTTCTTCCTCCCTTCTAACAGGCTTGTGTCTATCACAATGTTCAGAGAATCCCTTGGCCTCATGAAAGAAAGATTACTTCTTTCCCCTATTCTTAAAAGCACTTGAGATTTAAGGTGTTGCCATATTTTGTTCTTCCCATTGCTCTCTAAAATCTTGAAACAAGTTGTTTGTCTCACATTTTTCCCCTTAGTATCGCTAAGCATTCTATCCTGATCTTTTCCAACATGGCTTTTGTTCTGGTTATGAAAATCATCTTCACTAGATTTATTAATGATTTCTTTGGGGTCAAATCTGATTTGTTTTCTTCAAGCCTTTTTGCTTTATCAGTGTTTTTCCTCCTACTTATCTGATGAGTATTTCATAGTATCCTGGGCTGATAATGTTTCTTCCTTTTCTCTCTCTGTGAATGTTCACCAGGACTCTAATTCTCCTACTGTTTTCTCTTTATGCCTGACAACTGGCATCATTATCTCCACGCATAGTATGCAATATCAAATGTCAGTTCACAGTCCATTGTCTTCCTCCTTTCATTCCTTTTCTTTGTATATCTTCATTTCTCTTTCTACCCTTCTTGAACAAAAGGCAGTTAAATTAAGTCTGAACAAGGCAGTAATTATTTTCTTTTTCCCACACTCCTGATTCTTTACACTTTTCCATGTCCCATATTTTTATAGTTTATAATCGAAGGATGGTTTGGGCACTGGATTGAGCCTCAGGAGACCTAGGTTCAGTTCCTGGCTTAGTCACAAACATTTCCTATGTGACCTTGGACAAATCCCTTAATCTACCCTTTGCCTCGGTTCCCCATTTGTAAAACCCCTCCATCGCAGGGGTACAGATTTCATCCTTACATTAATGGCCTTGATACACTCAGATAGCATAGCAACAGAGGGCTATATATACACTATTCCAGCTGTCATCACTAGGAACTTTAGCAATAAGCTTTTTCCAGAAAGTTTCTTTCTCCATCCACAGTAAAAAGTGACAGTAACTGTGAAACTGCACTCCATATGTTTTATGGCAATACGCTTATGAGTGTGAAAATGATGTAACTGGAATATGCTTTATGCAAAAGATCTCTTGTAGGGTATCATAACAAAGGTTATAACCTACTGAATGTATTCCTCCTATTTATATGCATGTATCATTTTTGTTTCTGAAGCTAGAAATATGAGGCATAAGTCTGAGATCCTATTGTAATTATGCAAAGTGTGGGCCATTAATGGTTGTTTAGAATCTTGATAGCATCCATTTCTAGAACAATTGGTTGTAAATGGTTTATTCACCTGCAAGCCTTCCTGTGTACATGTGGGCCTAACCAGGAAGAATGGAGACTGGGGGTCTTACAGTGACATGTGACCAGGTCACATGATGCTGGAATCCATCTTAAATTGGGTACTTTTCCATTTAGAAGGACGGGTGGGAATCCAGAGAGACAAAAGATTCTCGCCTTGTGCCAAAGTTATAAAAGGGGGAGGAGGGGGGCAGGACAAAGGTGGCTGTCAGTCATAAGAAAACCCCGGCATATCATCTGAGATGTCTGCTGTAACTAACAAGGACTGTACCAGGGAAAAGCATTGGGCCCAGACTAGGAAGGAGTCTAATCTGTAAAAGAAGCTTATTGGGACATCTCTGAGGGTGAGATATTACCTGTAATCAGTTTCTTAATGTATTAGGATTAGACTTGCGTGTTTTGTTTTATTTTGCTTTGTGACTTTGTTGTCTGTTATTACTTGAATCCTACTTAAATCCTACTTTTTATACTTAATAAAATCACTTCTGTATATTAATAAACCCAGAGTAAGTGATTAACATCTGGGGGAGCAAACAGCTGTGCATCTTTCTCAGTGTTATAGAGGGCAAACAATTTATGACTTTACCCTATATAAGCTTTATACAGATTAAAACAGATTTATTTGTAGTTTGGATCCCGTTTGGAACTGGGTGTCTGAGTGCTGGAGAGGTAACCTGCTGAGCTGTTTTTGGTTAAAGTCTGCAGCTTTGAGGCTGTGGCCCAGACCCTCAGTGTGTGTTGCAGCAGGTTAGCATGTCTGGCTCAACAAGGCAGGGTTCTGGAGTCCCAGGCTGCCAGGGAAAACAAGCTCAGAGGTAATTTCAGTACATCAGCTGACAGTCCCAAGGGGGTCTCTGTGACCGAACCCATCACAGTGGCATAGTCGGCAGGATATGTGCACAACTGATTGCTTTGAGACACTGTTAATGATTTTAAGTGAGTTTTGAGTGTGGTGGTTGGAGAACAGACAAAGTAGTTATTGGTTTGTTATTTTCTGTTTGTTTATTTTGGGTAAGGGAAATAGGGACAGAAAAGTAAGCAAAATGAGTGAGAGTGAAGCTCAGAAGAAGCTAAAACTGCACTGGTTGCAGACTGCTGAGAAGAAAAATGAACACAAAAGACAGATGGAATTAAGACAAATGGAAATTGATGTGCAATTTGTCAGGAAAAGGCTGCCATAGAGGGACCAGCAGCCAAAGGGCTGCACCAGAGTTAAGAGACAAAGAAATTGAGACCCAGAAGCATGAACTAGCTGTAATAGAGTGGAAGAGACAGAACCCTTCAGCAGCTGGCTCTACTTCCCCCAAAATCCATAAATGGGAGAGGTTATGTCCATCATATGATGAATCCAGTGATATTGGTGAGTATTTCATCACCTTTGAGACATTGTGCACTCTCCATGTGATTCCAGAGGATCAAAAGATGGCTACTTTGGTTGCAATATTGATGGGGAGAGCTCTGGACTTATTCAATAAGATGCCCACATATGCCTGAAAGTTTCACACTGTTTATACAGCAAACTCCTAGTCCATAGATTTTGACTTTGAGTTGTGCAGTGCTGGCTACACTGGATTTCAGCCACTTCATCTTATCCAAACCCAGGTTGCAAATCTAATTTGTACTTTGCCTTGCTATTCATAGTTATCCCCTCTTTTCTTCATGTCACCAGCTTCCAAACCAACCATGCTGTCACTTTTAATTTGTGCTTACATTTGATATCACCTAATAATCCTTTCAATTTAATACTACCTGCTTTTCTGTTCATTGTTTCATATACCTTCTCACAACTACATGATGATTCATTACTCTACTGCCATTGCAAAACACTTCCTTAGGATTCAAAAAAGAACTAAATAAATTCATGGAGGATAGTTCCATCAATGGCTATTAGCCAGGATGGGCAGGGATGGTATCCCTCACCTTTATTTGCCAGAAGCTAGGATTGGGAGACAGGAGATGGACCATGTGATGATTACCTGCTTTGTTAATTCCCTCTGGGGCACCTGGCATTGGCCACTGTCAGAAGACAGGATACTGGCGTAGATGGACCTTTGGTCTGGCCCACTGTGGCTTTTCTTATAAGAATAGCCCCACAGGGAAACAGTAGATGCCTCATCACTTGAATCAGTTAATATTAACTGGCTAAAACACTTGAGAATGTATAGTGGGGAACGATCCTTTATTGGCAAGGATCATTTATTGGCAAGATTTTCAGGAGCTTTTCCAGCTCTAACTTCTAAGGACATGATGTTAAAAAAATAATTTTTGTCAGTTGGAAGTTTTTAGCTTTCTCTGAAACACAATCCTTTGTAACTGATACTGAGAGAGAAATTGAAAAAATATGAGAATCCTAAACTGGAGGAAACTTGTGCTTATAAAACATCAATTTTGGCATGAATGCCTAACTGGACACCTTTTGGTGCCCTATCCTACAAATCCATAATAGAAGTCACAGTCACAGTTTGGGGCAACTGAACCTGTATTTCCCCCTTGCGGTCTAGCTACAGCATCATCTCTAGGCTCCCAGCCTTTACCTCTTTTGAGCAGAGTCTCTTGTCTCTTCCCCTTCTGACTGGGTTTTTTCTAGGCTGCTATCCTGTGAGTTCCTTAACAAGTTAGACTGTCTAAGCAGGCCTGTGCTTCTTTCTCCTCAGAGGCTACAAACAGCACAACTGCCCACAAATATAAGTTACCACACAGCCCTTTCTAGGCAAGCACATTTATTCTTAAGGTGGAAGCATTACAGAGAAAACATATAACAATAAAGAATCTGCTAATAAGTTTACTAGCCATCACCTCAACTCCAGCAAGAGCTCTGACAGTGATCAGTCTTCCAAACCTCATCCAGGGTTTGTGTGTGTGTGGTTACAGGTTCATAACAGCTCTTAGCTCAGAACAAGCATCCATGAATCACAACTTTATACAGTTTGGGTCTTTGATCTTGGGAGTAGCTGATCTGCAACCAAGGTTCCCTCTTCAGGGCAAAGCTTCCAAACCTGAGTTCTTGCTTAACCTAAGGGGGTACAATCTGCATATACCTCAATCTAGACATTTCCTAGTAAACCAACTAAACTTGCTTTGCCCCATAAATTCATTCTTGTCTGCCACATTGTTCAATTTAGTCCTTTGATCATTTAGGCCCACAATAATACATAACCTTTCTATTTAATAGAAAGACTCCAAATATACTTAACCTGAATTTAATAAGATCTCCTAAAGATATTGCAGGAATTTGCCATATCTGTCAACCATATAGCCAGGAACATAGAAATTGCCATATTTGAAGAAACAAATGGCCAGTGTAGTCTGGCATCCCTCTAGCAGTGACCTATATGTGATGTTTCAGAGCAGGGGCAGGGGGAACTCAATACATCCAGACAATTTTACTGTATTGTATAATGTTTCAATTTTTCTTCCTGACTCCCATCTGCTTCAGCATAGCAGCATAGATATTGATAAACAGCTGTATTGATTAAATATTCTCAATTTAAAGCATGCAAACAGCAAAAGAGACTTTGGATGTGTTTCCCCCCTTCCCCCATTTATCTCTTCTAGCAGGAATTCTATTTATATAGATTAATTTCTTCCATTTTTGTAATACATAGAACACCACACCTACACATTTACTCACAGTGTTATGCTGTTTATTCCCGGTGTCTTTTTTAACACAAATACAGTTTATCAGGGTGAGGCTTCCGTTACACAAAAGAAGTCTAATTTAGATAATGCTCTTGATTACCTTATATAACTATCACTATATATTATGCAACTACAGTACTTTATGAAATAAACTAAAGGTATTTGGTTGGTTTATTTTTTTAAAATCATTCAGTTTTCAACTCTCCAATTCTGATAATAAACTTGTTTCATAAACCACAAGAAAAATGTGGAAGTCAAGAAAAAGCTCGTTTTCATGATTTTCAATCAAAATATCATAGGGAGTGACCTTATTTAAAGCTAAGAGACATACAATACACCCATATAATGAAATTCATGACACTGAATGTTGAGTTAATTGACAGTGAGACAGTTTTCACTGGTACTGGCTCCCAATCCAAGGCGTCATGGTCTTTTGTGTGTGTGTGTGTGTGTGTGTGTGTGTGTGTGTGTGTGTGTGTGTGTGTGTGTGTGTGTGTGTAACGGAGGGAAGCCTAGGGAGGGAGCTGGAATAGTTGAGGGAAAGAGTTTACTTTCCTTGTTTAAATCCAGAGGGGTGCTGAGTCTTGGGTCCCCAGGGAAGGTTTTGGAGCCAGAAGTTTATCAGGCACTCAGAGTCCGATTGTGGCAGCGTATCAGATCTAAGCTGGTAATTAAGCTTGAGAAATTCATGCAACCTCATTTTCGGTGCTCTAAGGTTCAGAATTGGGAAAGAATAACATGACACATGGGTTTGGACTGATCATAGATGCTGCTCCAACACGTCTGCCAACATATTCAGTAGATATCCATCAAGAGCACTTACCATTATGCTTTGTAACTCAGGATAGATCAGAAGTTTAAGGCTTTCGTTACAGACAATCCCATTTACAACTGCAGCAAGGACAGTGCCCAAAGTAAAAGCAAAGTATCAAACCACTTTTTTAAAACAGATTCTTCAGTTCCAAAAGAAGTGGGCTATCTGCCAAAAGCACCTAATCTATAATGAACTAAATCAATGATGTTATATGCTTTTATGTGATTCCCCCCACCCCCTCTGTCTCAGATAAAAATTGTAATTGTTTAAAGACATCAGATGATTTGTATATAAGACTTGACCTTTTGCCTCTGAAAGGGCATATCAAGACTTTTGTTGGAGGAACTGCAACCTTGTGATGATAACACTGAGCACTTAACATAACTCTTGCTATCAAAGTGCTTTACAACATCTAGGTCATGATATCTATGTGACGTTGGCAAATAGGGTTGTCCTATTTGACTGACAAGGAAACAAAGGCAGAGAATTTAGTAACTTGCCCAGATCATTGAAAATGCAGTCATGGTCAGAGCTGGAACCAAATTCAACAAAGGTAGGATTTCATCCTAGGGATATTGACAATCCGCCTTTTGCATGTGCCTGTAAATGTTGTCTGTTCCATCCATCCCAAACAAAGCAGGGCTACCTTGTTATCATTGTGAGGCGTTCTGTTACATACAAAAAGTGGTATTAAAATACAGACTTATCTATAACAAGAACTATAATTTATAGCTATGGACTGAGTGCATGATAAACCTGGTCTCCCAACTTCTGGGGAACCCAAGATCCAGACGCCTGGCTGATTAAAACCATGAAAGTATGACACTCTTTCATCACTGCTGTTCTCCCTAGGCCTTCCTCCCTGGGTTACACCTAGCAGATTAATGGGATTAAACTCCTGAATCTTACAAACAGAAGGCTTTCACTCACCAGAGGCAACAATACAGATCAAGCCTCCATAGAATCGAAAAAGGGGATCACCCTTCCTAGTCTTCTCTCCGGGGACCCCCCCGCCCCCCCCCCCGCCCCCCGCCCCCCGCCCGCCCCCGTCCTCCCACCAACATTCCTGGTAAGTAGCAGCTTAATTCTGAGCCAATTGGGGAAAAATCAAAACAGGTCTTTAAAAGGAAGGTTCTTAATAAAGAAGAAAAATAGAAATTCTGTAAATAAAGCATTGTATATTAAGCAGGGTCTGTCGCTTATAGACACCCAGGGAGAAGCCTCCGCCAGCAAACATACCCATTTACACCACATTGAGAAGAACAACCCCCCGCCCGGCGAGAAAACACATCTGCAATAAAGAACAACAATTTAAAGACTATAACCACCCTTTCTACTTAACATACTCACTTATTATGAATATATAAGAGTTGTAAGAGGGAGAATTGGCAGAACCTGGTTGGTCTAGTCCCTTCCAGGACTCAGAGAGAACAAAGCAAAAGCCAAAAACCACAAACAAAGGCTTCCCTCCACCGAGATTTGAAAGTATCTTGTTTCCTGATTGGTCGTCTGGTCAGGTGTTGCAGGTCACTGTTTGTTAACCCTTTACAGGTGAAAGAGACATTAACCCTTAGCTATCTGTTTATAACACCATGTTCTTATCCTTCAGTATTAAGAGTTGGAGGAGATTCACACATCAGTATGGAACAGTTAATTAATACAGAGTAGGTTTCAGTTCCAATTATGTAGCTGCATGCTTGTCACATCAGACTAATTCTTGGCTTTACAGAGAAAGAGATCAGCTTCACAGATTTTATTTGGGCCAGTACTAGGAAAGCATCATCCACTCTAACGGTATGAACAGTAGAATACACTTTCCCCAGGTCTTGAAGTGTGTAGCCAAAGCTTCTCTGCAATCCAAGAAAACTGGAGAGGGACAAACAGTCATTCAAGAAAAGACAAACAGATTAATAAATCAGGATTCTCATTCATTACTCAGTAGCCAGAAGTTACAAGCTAATTAGAGCAAGTCAAAATTTTCCAGATTTCATTTTAAAAAAGTATTATGAAAATGTATGCAATGGTTTCTGGGGGTGGAGGGCTAGGGAATTAAACCAGCTATAATGCCATTTAGAATGTTTTCATTTTTGAAAAACGTTGACAAAATTCAAGAAAATTCAAAATTTCAACAAAGCAGTAAGATGTCTGAAAACTATTCAGGGAACTTCTTACCCTTTCCTCTTCAATCAGCTCTCAAGTTAATGTAAATGTATCATGTGGCCAGTAAAGTCTCTAGCCCCAGGTCCTGGGTCTGATAGACAGCCCAGTCAGCCAAACTAAAGACCGTAAAGAAAATAAACCTTCCTCCCAGGCATGAAATGGGAGTGCAATCGCTCCATAGCCACTTCTTTAGCCTCAGAGCTGGAAGCTTCTCCCACTCCTATGCCCTTACTTTTGTGAAGTAAATAGTTGGTAGATCCATACATGCCCACTCATAAGTCCCCACTGCACCAGGAGAGGCAGGAGTTCCCACAGATTTGGTTTCCACAGCATGGAGGCAGGACCGGCGCTAGTGTTTTTAGCGCCCTAGGCGCACAGCCATTCCGGTGGAGCTGCCGCAGGCATTCCTGCAGAGAGGGTCTGATGGTCTGCGGCTCCGGTGGAGCTGCCGCAGCCATGCCTGTGGGAGGTCCACCGGAGCTGCGGGAGCAGCGGACCGTCAGCAGGAATGCCTCCGGCAGTTCCACTGGAGCCGCGGGACCAGGGGACCCTCCGCAGGCATGACTGCGGCAGGTCCACCGGAGCCGCCCCCCGCCGGCAAAATGCCACCCCCCCAATAATCCTGGCACCCTAGGCGATTGCCTAGGCTGCCTAAATGGAAGCGCCGGCCCTGCATGGAGGGGGTGCACAGCTCCTACACAGGGTCCCCACATAGTTCCATGGGGACAGAAAGAAAAATGAGACTGGTTCTGCTGTAGAAAGGGGCCTCTGCACCTGCAGAGAAAGGTACAGGATCTGTTGCATTTTGAGTGGTTAGTATCAGCACAAGGTGATTGCAGGTGTATATGCTTCAAAATGATCACACAGCCGCTAATACAGCTGGTGGAAATGTGGCAAGACTAATGCAGGCCTAGATATTTTCACAAACCACAAGTTTAATCTAAGAAAATGACAAATACATAATGCAAAAAACAAAAAAAAACAAAAAAACCACACCTCTAGGATTTCACCGTAACAGGATTGCTGCCTTTTAGTATCCAAGTCTAACAAAATTAGTTCTGTCTCAGAAGATAATGTGACAGCCACTGGACCTCAGAAGAAAAAAAAAATCATGCAAAGGGACTCAAGACTCTGTTGTGCTGAAGCCCTGTCTAGCCTAATTTACTATCTCCGAATGTCCTTTTTTGAAAAGGAGAAAATGCTGACTCATCCCTGCTCGTACCTTGGGGAAGAGCCAACCTCTCCACCAGGGCTGTGGAGGCTCCACAGAAAGTGGAACCAGTGAAGTTTTGCTGTACAAGCAAGTAGCTAGATGGAAGGAAACCAGTGGCTTTTCTTCAGGGAATAGAACTCTGCCCCACATGAGCTCCCTTCACAGCACTGCACATGGGATAGAACATAGGGAAACTGAGAGAAGAAAAGAAGAAGGATCAGAGGATCAATCCCATGCTAAAGAAATCCTCTTGTCTTCTGACCACAAAGAGAATGTGCTGTTGGGCTGGAGTAGCTTCCATTGTGCAGAACCAACTCCACAGCCTGCCCATGCTTTGGGATGAGAGATTCTTCCTCATAGCCCACCACTAGGTTTGTGATTTGGGACCAGGACCGGTGGTAGAGTTTTTCGCGCCCTAAGTGCACAGCCATTTCGCCGCCCCGCGTGCAGCTCCCGTGGCTCCAGTGGAGCTGCCACAGCCATGCCTGTGGGAGGTCCACTGGAGCCACGTGGGACCAGCGGACCATCCACAGGCATGCCTGCGGCAGGTCCACCGGAGCCATGGACCAACGGACCCTCCACAGGCATGACTGCGGCAGGTCCACCGGAGCCACCTGTTGCCCCCCCTGGCAAAATGCTGCCCCCCAAAAATCCTGGCACCCTACGCGATTGCCTAGTTCGCCTCAATGGAAGCACCGGCCCTGTTTGGGACTCAATGCAGAGCTACCACAACACTGCCTCAATTGTAACAGAGGTCAAGTAAAACTGAAGGGAGGCTCTCACAGAATTCACAAAGCAAAAAAATCTCTGAAGAGTCTTCATCAGCAAGGGAAGAAAACTTCAAAAAGGAGTGTACAATGTGAAAAGGAAATGCTGAGAAAGCTGGCTAAATATACACATTCTTGGTTCTCTAAAGTTCCTTCTATCCTCCAGAGGATCTGCTACAGGGTGAATACCAGTGAACGACAATGAATTCCTGTGGGAAAGATGGGAGGAATGTTAATAAGCCAAACACATTAGGAGGTTAAGACTCATATGCCGATTGCCTATTTGTGTGTCTAAGATAAAGGGGGCAGGGATTGAGGTGGAATGATTCCCAATAAGGAGAAAAAGAAATACAGTTAGTTTCCTTGCTTTGAATAATGGTTTCCTCTTCTGTCACAGCTCATGAGCTCACATTGTATTGGGGTTTGTAGACAGGCGGACTCACCTCTGTGGTGCCTCTTGCTGGTGACGTCTGGGAATTAGCTCTCCAGCCTCTGGAGCACTCTCTGCAGGCCGGTGATCCACCTGTCCTCCAGCCCCTGGGTCTCTCCCTGGACCCCGGGGCCCTGTTTACCTGGGGTGCTTCCCCCTGGCAGTAACCCCTCCAATCTGGGTTTCCCTTCTCTGGAAAACCCCCCAACCCTCTATCCCCACCTCACCTCAGTATAAGGCTACTGTTAGTCATTATCTAGCCTCTGTGCCCTGGGGCAGACTGCAATATCAGCCTACTCATCACTGGCAAGGAGGGTTTAGACCTGCTGCCTTGGTCTACCTCTAGGCTGTCCTCTGCAGCCCCCAGTACCTTTTAGCCCAATGCTAGGCTGCATCCTGGGGCTTTCCAGGCTGGAGATCCCCAGATCCTCAGCCTGTCCCCAGCCCTGCTCCACGCAGGTACTTTGTCTGTAGCTCGCTGCAGCCAGGCCCTTCTCCCTCTACAGGTAGAGAGAGACTTCTTGGGCTTCTGGCTCACAGCCTCATACAGGGGCCAGCTGGGCCTGATTGGGGCATGGCCACAGCTGAGCTTACTTTCCCCAATCAGCCCAGGCTTAAAAGCTGCTTTTGCCAGCCACAGCCCCCTCCCAGGGCTGTTTTTAACCCTTCAGGGCAGGAGTGGGGGTCACTCCCAGATGTTGTGTATTTGGCTGTCATGGTTTTTGTTCCTATGGCAACTGAGATAGATTATTAGGGGATAGCCCAGCCAGCTTCGGCCGGTTAGGTGAGCTCTGTGTCTGTAAATAAATGATAGTTTTGTTAGCTGTCTGCTGTCTGGCCTCAAGTGATTTCTTCCTAAACCTGCTGCCTCCAAGGATATAACATATGGCGACGAGGGTGGTATTCCGGTGCTGCTCCAGTAACAGAAGGAAGTAGAAGTCAAGGTAAAGAACAAACAAACAAAAAAACTGCTTGTTTGCACTGACTATGAAAGTGAAACTAAAAATCATGGCTACTCTGACCAGGCCACTGGAACCTTTTGATGAGAATATAGTGCAATGGCTTGTGATATGAGCGTTTTGAAGCTTTTTGTTCTTGCAAATGACGTTACAGAGCGAAGAAGGTCACAATATTCTTATGTTAGGGGCTAAAACCTACTCCTACTATGCAGCTTACTACACCCTGTTAAGCCTGAGACCAATCTTACAGTGAGTGAATCCTAGTGTCCCATTTTCCCCAAACCACTGTAATTGCTGAAAATATCAGTTCACCAAAAGAGACCAAAAAGATGAAACAGTTGTATAATTTGTAGCAATAAAAAAGCTAGCAACACTGGAATTGAAAAGATGTTAATGATCGCGCATGACAGTTAGTGTGTGGCCTGTACAGTGAAGCTAAGATCGCTACTGCAGAGGCTCAGCTACATTACAGAAGCTGTTGATATTGCGTCTCCATGGAATCTGGCTACAAGGAGCGCAATACATCGTGATCCCTAGGTGCAAAAGGTCCAAGAACCTACCCATAAACTGTGCAGAGTCAGGAATGTTACCACTATGAAGCTGGTCACAGCTCAGATGCTGGTGTAAGCTGTGTGTCGACACTGTGGCAAAGAAGACCCTTAGTGCCTGTAAACAAAAGAAAACGACGCCTGTGTCGGCTGACAAAGAGGACCCGCATCCTTAGCAGACCCAGGATGATCAAGTGACACCTCTCGCAAGCGGAAGTGCCACTGCATTTTTGTCTTTGGCGGTGGCTCACATGATTACAGGTACCCGTTTTTGGGAGCAACCTATCCGAAGCACTGGAACACGGTGCAGC
>NC_133770.1:105329688-105398501 GCF_003597395.2 Chelonoidis abingdonii | reverse complement strand
GATGGTAGCTTTGGACCATGGACGCAAACAATCGATTTCGTGATCCCACTGTGGACGCGCTAAACCGATTTTATTAGATCTGTTTTGTAATATTGGTTTAAGCTAATTCGAAATAATCGTGCAGTGTAGACGTACCCTCAGAGACAAATGGCAAGCTGATGCCTCAGCCAAGTGTGAACAAGTTCAATGAGCCATTTCCTGCTAAATGGCCATTCTTTGGCAGGAAAGGTGGGGAGGGGGGCAAAAAATTTACATTTTAACAAAAAAAAAGCATGGAGTTCCCATCCACACAAACTGCCTGTCATCATACTCCCAGCTGGAAATGCCTTTCAAAGGTGGAGGGGAGGGGGAGGACTATAAAAAGAAAGGAGACACACGTCAAAGGATTCCACCCCTCCACCTTGCTCTCTCTACCCATTGATTCATTGCCCCAGAAGGAATACAGGAAGCAGCCATCACACAGAAGAAAGGGTTCTGGCCTAGAAGTTTGGCCAGTAGGACTATTGGGAGCATGTGATGAAAGAAACTTTGCTTTGAATTTAGCATTTAACTGGATTCGTATAAATTAAATTCATTTAAATTAGGAACCATTATAGTATGGATGAACACTTGGCAATTTGAACCTATTTATTTAATAATGCCCTTACTATGCTATCCACTGAAAAATTCATAATCTTCATTCATGGAAAAAAAATTTCTGACTAAGTGTGTTGGCTTCTTTTCCACTGTGGTAGCTGTATAGGCTTTATAGTGGAAACCTTCATACAGCATAAGATCATTGCCAATGGAAATAATGCACAAACTAAAATTAGAGCCTCATTATTCAGAAGCCTTTAACATCTTCCCCCGCTCTCCTGCATTAAATTCAGTTGTGGAACGATTAGATTATTCTGCAGAGAATTCAAAACCAATTACTGTTTCACTTCATAAGAAGGATTCTAGCTATTTGAAATACTGTGCAGATCAGATTAATTGGTGCTCTCTTCTATTGGTGGATTTCCCCCACCCAGCTCACCTATGGCCACTCAAATTTGCTCTAGGCCACCATGTTTTCAGGGCATCCTCAGAAGCATTGCCTCTACAGTGAACAGCAATTCTTTCCAGCCATAATAGCATAGTATAATCTAGTCCATGTTTTAAACTGTGGTATTACTCCTGAAAGCAGCATTCAATATATTTAAATTTCAGAAAAGATAGCCAAAGCAAAACTGCTTTAGGCTTATCTACAGAGTCGGGCAATGCACACAATAGAGGTGAGATTGCTAAACCACACATATGTTGAACATTAATTGGTTTCTGTAAATGCATGCTAGAGGTTCCTTGTGCTCTTTAACGTAGTACAGTCTAAATCACACCTCCATAGTATACACTGGTGCCGTGGGTCCCCAAGGCCTTGGTCATTAATTGATCACCTGATCAACTGATCTGGCTCTCCTAACACTCGAGGTTTAAAGTCACCTATAGTTTAT
This sequence comes from Chelonoidis abingdonii, assembly GCF_003597395.2. Lineage (NCBI taxonomy): Eukaryota > Metazoa > Chordata > Testudines > Testudinidae > Chelonoidis > Chelonoidis abingdonii. Next base: position 105,397,032 of record NC_133770.1, on the reverse strand, counting down.
TAGGTCACTAAAACACTCCTTTCGCTAATAACTAATTATCTTCAAGTCCTGCCCTTTTGAAAATTAGCCTCTAAAATTCTACATGCACTTTTGCAATAGTTTGCAAGCACAAAACCCAGAGTTTGAACATGCAAATCATACAGTTAAACAACATCCAGCTATTCAAGCATGCTACACTTTTAGATGCCTTTGTAGAGGTCAGGCTGAAGCCTGCTCAATATTTTTCCTTTAATCAAAAATTATGAATTAATACCAAAACATTTTTGTATGCTGTAGCAGGGCATATGAAACATTGAGGCTGAAGAGGAAAACCTCTGAGACCATACCATCCAGTTACAGTTTTTAATGGTAATTAGAAAGAAGGAAACCACTGAGGAGAAGGAAGAGATCTCAGGCTGTAAGGAGAGGGTTTAAGAACAAACCCATATTGCTACCTCTTTATAGTGGCCCGGAACTGGTGTGCCTAAATGCAGAGTGGGCACAAACTCCCCTCTCCCCTCAGCAGGAAAATGCTGCGGGAATCTTTAGTCTGAGGGCTGCTGAAAATTGTAGGCCATTCCAGCAAGGATACATTTGTAGCTGCCTTTTCTTTGGCAAGGCAAAGAATGTGTGGCGGCTGGAGCTTCTCAGTATCTGTCCAAGAGACTCTCTCATTCTGGGTTTGAGGTTCAGATTCTTGGTTTTATTGCAAGAATCCCAGAAAGAAGGAATTCTGAACTTCATTACAAGATGCACTGAGGAAAACTTGCGTTCTCAGAAAGACTAGGGACAAGAAACCCCTGGGAATGAAAATTTGTTTTCCTTTTAACTTTACTGCAGATCCCCTAAAGCAGATTCTGATAGAACCAAACTGAAGAAAAGGCCCTTCCCTGGGAAGGAAGGATTTTTTGTGTGTTTTAGACTTTGCTGCTAACACTAATCTGAAAAGTCAATGAACCCAGAGAAAGAAAACCTCTGGGAAAGGGGATTTTTCAGTTGTTTCAACTTTGATTTTTCATTGTTCTTATTATAGCACATACATAATGGGATGTGACTTTTTGACAAAAATGAAGGAAAAATCTAGGACTGGATGAATCATTCTGGTAAAAGTCCAATATAACTGGAACTAGATACACTTGTGTCTGCCACACCAAGCCAGGATATTATAAGTTCATTTTTGCAGACTACAGGTTACCATCATTTTAACATTTATATCAGCACAAACATAGATTTATGACCAATAGGAACTATGATCATCTAGTCTGACCCTCAGCATAACACAGGCAATAGAACTTCAACCAGTTATTCTTGCAGCAAGCTCAATAATTTGCAGTTGAGCTAGATTATATCATTCATCAAATGGTCTTGATTTACAGACTTGTAGAAATGGAAAACTCACCACGTGCTTTGGTTATCTGTTCCCATGTACCTTCAATATTAAAAATGATACTGTGACATCCCACAGAGAACCAAAAAGGTCATGACGTCTAGGCCCTAGCCCCAGAGGGTGGCCCAGAGAAATTCACATACCAGGATACCATCAACAGAATACAGGGAAGAGCTGTGTGACCTCCCTCAAACTGGGTTTGGGTGCAGAACTTGAACTTCTCAGTGCTTTGTCTTTACTCTCTCATTCGCTTCCCAACAAGTAGACCCCGGCCATATTCTGTTCCTTCCTCCTTCAAACATTTCAAAAATTTACCCTTCACCTCTAATGGCAAAATCACTTATCCACACCCAGCTACTGCTATCTCCTTTTCTCCAGTTTTTGGAATAACCCCCCAACCAATTTCCAGCCAGTAGAACGTGCTGCTGCCAAAATCATTGTTCTTGCTCATCATTTTGACCCCGTCATCTCCACCTCAAAGCCTTCCTCTGACTCCTGAATATCCCCTGCAGCAAGTTCAAGCTCCTTCTCCTTGCTACTGGTGCCCTGGTACCATCAACCTATAACTCTGACCTGGTCTCTTTTCATGTTCCCCTGGACTGACACATGTCTTAACACCCTATTTTGACCTCCTCTCATGCCATGCCCTCTTCCATTCAGCCCTCTATGCATGAAACACCCCCAACCTAGTTTGCCATGCCAACACATCGTCCTTCCTGTAAACTCACTTCTGGCATGAGATTTTTTAGAATTCCTAGAACCATCAAACCGTGTCCATGCCTTACTGAGTAACAGCACTATCTTATTATAGGACCCTCTAGAAGTCTTTCCATGAATTTCATTGGGCTTGGAATCAGGCCCCTTGTGAAGATGTGGCCAGTCCCTGTGCACCCTCTTGTGGCCAACTGTGGCATTCCAGGAGAGCCCCACCTTACTTTTTCCCCCAATTAGGCATCAGTAAGTTCCCTTTAACAGATGTGGGCAAGGAGAATTCAAAATATATTAACAAAATAGTATGTCCCTTTTTAATAAGGTTTATGACAGGAGCAATTGGAACAAACAGTTCATAAGATCCTCACCTCAGGACCCTGGTTCAGGGCTCCCAAGCTTAAGGTTCTCAAACAAAGTCTCTGAGTCTAGTCAGACTAGTCTCTTGGCTCCTGAGAGAAACCACTACTCATGGCGACTTGCACAGTTTCTACTCCTCTCCCCCTTGCTCAGCTTCCCTTCAGATAGCCCAGCCCTAGTACAGGGCAGTGCCTCCTTGACTACAACCAGGCTGCCCCAGCTGTAGGCTGTAGCCTGCCCCTTAAAGGGGTAGTACACTCCTTTACACCTGTTATGACCCTAACTTTGCATGTCATGTGTGACTACAGGTTGTAAGTAGAGGTGGGTGGGAATCAGATTTTCTGCTTTGCAAGAAATTCTGAGTTCCAGAAACTTTGTTCTGAACAGACCAAAACAAAAAAAACCATTTCCCACAAAACAAAATTCCAAAACAAAATTAATTTTAGGTTGATCAAAACATTGTTTCAATAAAATTGAAGCATTCAGTTTGAACACTTAAAACTCCCCAAATTTTACAATAAGTAAATTTTGAAACTAAGTCATTTCAATGCCAAATAGCAAAAATATTTCATTCTGAAATTTTAAGTGTAACAATCCCCAATGAACTTGCAGTGAAGCACAAAGAATTAATATCTAAAGAAATTTTAAAAATGCAAAATTGATGAAGTGGAAGAAAACAAACAGCTAAACAACTCGATAGGGAAAATATTTAACAGTAAATATGTTGCCACTCAGCTATTCAATTCCCAAGTAATTTCGGTCCATTGATTTTATGACAGTATGTTTAAAAAAGATATAAAGATACATTCGAGTTGCATTCTAAACTATGAGAAATATTTTGTTGACTAGGCAGCCATCACCAGCAGACCGAAAAACCTGCTTTAATAAATAAATTTCACCTATAAAGTCATTAAAGTGGGTGAATTCAACGTATTCATAAAATCTCTGAATATATATATATTTTCAAGTCTCAAACTAAATTTAATCAAACTTTTAAAAAAGAAATAATTGAGGACTGGCAGTTATGGGAGAGTTAAGGACAGTTTTTGTTACTTGTCTCCTAGCATCCTATCCCCATTCCTCCATGAGAGAGTTTTTTCCAATCTAATCTATGTCTGATTGTTTTGTTTTCCTTTGTCGTAACTCTTCCAGATGTTTTCTTCTTGACTGTTCAAAGAATCCAGGGCCTCTCCTTGCATTTGTGACCTTTCCCCTTATGGGCACAATCATGCAAGATACAGGGTACCCTCAATGCCAGTTTGACTTTACGGGGGATTTTTTAAAAGTCTTTTCTGAATAAGTCTAGTGCTGGTGTAAATCCTTGGCTTGAAAACCTAGAAGAGTTAAATCCTCTCTTTATCCATAGAACAGGCTTCCTCCGATTGGCATACTACAGGCAGGTCTCATCTTATGCGAGGGTTCCGTTCTGCAGTTAGCACATAAAGCGAAAACCACGTATAGTCAAAATTATATTGAGTTGAATGGCGGACAGAATCGCCTGCACTACAGGTATTTGTTTTGTTTTGTTTTTGCTGACCGTGTAAAGCTGAAATCGCACATGTTAAATGCACATAAGATGCGACAGACCTGTATTGCACCTCAACTCTCCAGGACATCAGGGTGACCAGATGTCCCGATTTTATTGGGACAGTCCCGATTTTTGAGTCTTTTTCTTATACAGGCTCCTATTACCCCCCAACCCAATTTTTCACATTTGCTGTCTGATCACCTCACACGACATGGTTGAGACGAAGGGTGTTGAACGGTACTTCTGTGGGAGATGAGGATGCTCTGCACTTTATAAGAGATGTTCAACACCTTGCAGTCAGTTTCTTTATCAGGGCAGTTGATAGCCACTTAAAAAAGAAAATGTAAGACCTGATTTTAGCTGGCATGATTTATGATACTGGCTTGGGAAAGCTGGAGTATGACATAGATCAAACAATAGTACTGTTTCCAAAATAAACATTAGCTTCTAGAGCAGACGTTCTCAAACTGTGGTCTGCGAGCTCCATTCAGGTGGTCTGCAGATAGTTCCCTCTAAGGTGCGTGTCTGGAAGGCCACACACAAGAGAATGAAGGGCCACCTTCGTAATTAGTGGAGCCACGCAGGCATGGCTCCACTAATTAAGTGACTGGACACTGGAGAAGATGCACATGTAAGGTGAGGTGGTGGCCTTGGGGGGAATAGAGGGTAGGTGGGAGGGGGCAGTGGGGTGAGAAGATGGGGTGGGGAGAATTTGTAATGTGCAAGGCTGCAGTGGTCAGAGAAAGAGGAGATGTTCCCCAGCTCCAGGGCTGCAGTTGCTGGAGAGAGATGGCCCTCCTTCCCAGCCCCACTTCTGGGTCTGCCGCGGTGGGGGAGAGTGGGCACATCCATCACCTTAGAAATGTAAGACTACTGATATTAAAATATGAGTGTGTGCTTTTATCTGTAGAACAAAAAACATTATTAAATTTATTAAATATAGCGCTTTTATCCAAAGCGCTTTACAATAGTTAGCTAACAGTACAAACAACATTTGGAAAGATCATTAAGTGGTCCGCTGAGACCCTCAGCAATTTTCAAGTGGTCCGCAAAAAAAAAAATTAAAAAAAAGTTTGAAAAACACTGTTCTATAGCATCTTGACTTTGTCATTATGAATTAATCTCTCAGACCTGAGCATCTGGGCCCATGTGACACAGGGCCAGAAAGGGTTACACAGCTAGCAGGCTAATTGATCCAGGTTCAACCTTTAGAGATATATTGGTAGATAATGATTGTGGTTTTGTGTGTTTACCTATATACTATTAGCAGTTGACAATATAACTAAATGCTGCCTGTTTGTCATTGTATTCTGTTAGTTCAGAGATCAAAAGGAGATGTTAACATTTAGATGAACTTTAAATGTAGTAAAATCATTGTCTTTATTTCTCTTTGGAGTTTGTGGTAAGCTATTTGTAAATAGCAGGAGATGAGCAGTTGCCTTATGCTAATCCAGGCAGCTAATTACCAGTGGTGCTTAGAAAATGGAAGGTCTTGCTTCAAAGACAGGATGATTGCCTGTTGTTCACCCAAGGGCTGCATGCTGTCAAGAGGCTGCAAGAGAACCATAAAAGGAACTCTTGGGCCTTGATCCTGTTATGTCAGATCTCCTTACGCTTCATCAGAGGAAGTTTGAGCCACAAGACTGAGGTCCTCAGCTCCAGACTGGGTCACTTGGACATTGGACTATGACCTATGGAATTAATTCTGAAAGAACGCTTTGCAACTCTAAAGCTCACCATCTCTACTATGAAACTGACCTAAGTTCTATTCATGTCTGCATGTATAAAGATCTTTTAACCAATACTCATTCTCTTTTCAATAAACTTTTGTTGTTTAGTTAATTTGAATTGGCTGTAAACATGTATTTGGGTAAGATCTGAGATATACATTAACCTGCTGGGTAATGTTTCCAATCCTTGGAAATTGGTAGAACTTTTTATATGATCAAGATTTTCAGTCATCATATTTGACTTGGCTGTCTGGATGGGAGCTCAAGGCTGGGTTGCTTTAAGGGAACTGTATTTCTGGGCTTCTGGGTGACCAGTAAGGTATTGTAGAAGCTGTTGTGTTACTGTCTTGGTGAATTTAAGGATTAGATCCCAGTTTTGGGAATTGTCCACCCTATTCTTTGTAGTTTGCCTTGATTGAGAAATCTCAGTGTGCCCCCCCGGGACTCCAGTCACAGCCCAGTATGTATTTTGGTCCTCTTCAACAATGTTTGCATAATCTGCCTCTCTCCTTCCTAACTCAAAGAGTCAGCAGGTTTATTAAAAAAAATATGAGTAGAAATTACAGTTAGTGATGGATGAGGTTAATTTCCTTAGTTTCCAAATGAAATATTTGCCTTAGCATTTATTAGAGAAATCTAAAGTATGAAATATAAATAAAGCTTTGTCTCACATGGAAATTGTTAGAAAAGTAGCATATTTAAAAATTGTCAAAGAAACCCAAAGGAATTAAACCCCTAAATTATCAGTATTATGGAAGACAAAGGAAAGCCACCAGTGAAAATTGTTCCTTTTCTTGCTGATTGCAGGAACAGTTCCCACAGGATATTATGGTGACTAATGTAGTTGTAATAGTCCAGAATACATAAAGAAAGCATGTGTGCTGTTCTGATCTCCCTATTAAAAGTAAAGACAGTGCAAAGATTGAATATAAGTTATAGAAGCAAAAGCTTGAATAATTTTAGGAACAAAATCTCAGTATGAAACACCCTAGAACCAGGTCAATATAAACAAGCTGGTAGAGAATGTAACATCACGCAGGATAGGATTAAAGGTGGTAAAGGAACAAATCTAAGCAATGCAGAGAAAATAGACTTTTTTTTAAAAAAGAGCATACATTTCATCCTTGGTCCAGTATACTCTGCATAGTATCATCCATCTTATTAAATTAAACCTCAGATCAGTAGCAGAGCTCTGGATAGTTTTTATATCCAAAGCCCCTTTTTGTTTTTTCCATTGTAATTTAGGTCTCAACTTCAAAGGTTTCTCATTTTATCAATTTTTAAACTGGATAGTATGATTTTTAAAGTGAATTTCACACTCAAGAAAGGTGCTGGATTAGCAACCACTGAGACCAAAATCCTCTTTTCACCAACAGAAAAAGTATGGCACTGGCAGATTGCTCACATCACCTTGCAAATGAGCCTTTAAGACCCACAACCTTGGCAATGAAATGAACCTTATCCAAGGGGCAGCTGTGTAATTTTCTCCAAGCCCATTCAACCCCTCGGCCTTCTGGTGGAATACCAAACAAAAGTGATAATTCCAGGTGTGAAGGCATTTTTTGCCATGTGGACCTGTGTTCTCCAGAAATTTAACTAGGAGAACTAGATCATTTCTCTTAAGCCAACATCTAACCTTTAGAGGATAGTGACTTTTTTTCAGTTATTACTGACTCATCCAGATTTGGACATCTTACTTAGAAGAGTTATCTAGCCTTTATTATTTTCAACATTTTTTTCTTTATCATCTTAAACAATAGGGGCAATTGAGGGGTTGGCCTCTGTACCAAACCAGTCTGATTTTAATTTGTAGAATCATAAACAGGTGGAAATGGAAAATAACTACATGCTCTAATGCTGTACATATCTCCTTGCCAGGACAGGATTTCTCCCTATTAGGCACATACAATGCAAATGTTCTCTTTCATCCAGTTTTTAAGTACCACATCAAATGGGAATCGCAAAATCTTCCACTCATAACCTTTGCCCAGCCTATATAATTACTGTAGTCTTGAAACAAAAAGAAAGGAAATTTCATCTTGGACAAATGAATTTATATTAAACATTTACCCATGTAAGAGTGCCAACGTTTTTTGAACTATCTACTTCAAGTCTTGGATTTTCACAGATCCAAGCACTGCTGGAGGAGAAGCAGCTCAGATATAGCATATGGGAAGCCTAAGCCACATTTTTCTTGTGAATGTGACAGTAAACAGATTGAGATGTCTGTTTTTGTAACATTCATGTTCATGATTGCAGAAAGAGGACTAGATTTCAAGATTACTCCTCCACTTTTTATCATTCCAGAAGTTATTTCAACTACATATATTAGGAGATAGCTTCATGATAACATTAAAGTATAGTCTTAAATTTGGGAACTGAACCTTTTCACCCTGATATAGCAGCCTCTTTATTGAAAATTTTACCTTTATCCTTCTCCCCCTAGCAATTCTAGAGTTATATTTTCAAAGAAAGTTTTGAAAATCTGTGCCCACTGAAAGCTCATACCTCTTGGAACCAGACAGCAGGTGCCTTTGCAGCTTCCAGTAAGCTGAGGGAAGAGGACACATCCTTCTCCAGATATCTGTTAGGACAGGTACCCACAAAAAGACTTCCCTCGGGCTTTGGCTTCAGCTTCTATCTTCATCTTCCCCTCACTGGGAGCTCAGGCTACCCCCACAACCACTCCTGCCACACTTTATAGTTCCCAAGGGTGGTCACCTGATTCCCTTCATCGTGTGATCTCTGAACTCTCAGTTACTCCTATGGAACTACATTTCCCAAAATTCCCACTCTTTAAAAGCACCCAAGAGCTATAACCAGCGCACTGGAAGACATGCATCCACCCCAAGGGCCAGCACACTGATACAAACCATATTCAGTACAGCATTCAATTGACTCACTGAAGTTAATGGGACTGTGACACTCTTTACTGTACATACAGTCTAGCCAGCACATTGTGAATGAACTATTTAAGCTAACGGCCTATCAACTAAAACAATGGGCCATGAGAAAAGCTTATCTTCATCTGATAAGCTTTCCTGAAGCCGCTTCAGCTAATATATAGGTAATGGCTGTATGACTCATCGAAGCATGCAAGGGCATGTGACTATATCATGTGATATTAGACTCCATCTTATGCTGGTACCTTTCTATAAACTGTACTGAGGACTTTGTTTAGGACAATAAAGTTCTCTCCACATGGAAGAAACTATACAAGGGGGAAGTAACATCACCAAAGGCCTCACTCCCCCTACAACACAACACCTGAAAACACCTAAGGAACAAAGGCTGAACTGGGGAAGGGGGTCCTAGGTGGGACGGAAGAATTTCAGCCTGTGTATACAAAAGAGGTAACCTGCTTGTACTAGCTAGCAGGGTGAGACAGCTTGATTCAAATCCTATCTAATTTATAAAGCTTAGATTGCATTTGTTTTATTTCTTAGGTAATCTGCTTTGATCTATATGCTCAGTACTTATAATCACTTGAAATCTTTCTGTAGTTAATACATTTGTTTTACATTTTTTACCTAAAACAGTGTGTTTTCCTACAAGTTGTGGAATCTGCTCAGGCACAAAAATTGGTGCATTGTCCTCTCCACAATGAGGAAGGGGCAGACTGAGTGATAAATTTATACCCGTCAGGCTTTTTACCAGGGCAGGATGGTGCAGCTCTGGGGTCCTAGGCTGTGGAGCTCAGTGCGGGCAGGAGGAGCTGGCTGGAGCCTCTCTATTGTTAGTTCATGAATGGCTGAAGAGAGGTATTCATATAACTTCATCTGGGTGTGTCCCTGCCTATGTAAATATTTGTGAGAGTGCAGAACCGGGAGCAGTCTGTAACTTGTCACAACCTCACAGTGTGAGAGGGGGCCCAGATGGGTATGCCAGAGGGCTCAGTGGTACCTCAGTTCCAGGCTGCACCCTGGGGAAGTCTGTCACAAGGACATAAGCATGTTTTTAAGTACTGTCTAGAATGCAATGACCTTAATCACATGTTTAAGTCCTTTGCTTAATTGGGGGCACAGAGATTTGGTTTAATGAGAGTGATAAAACTGCTAGATATGGGTTTGATGGCATGCTCAAACTTTTCTTCATCTTCTTTTTAAACTAAACTCATGGCAATGAGAAATGAAGGGCCTGTACAAACAAGCATGTCATCTCTCTCATATCTGCCCCCCAGTCAAAGCTATGGCAGACCTGATATGACTCATCACCTGCTGAGAACTTCACTTCATGCTGTGAGATCTGGAGCAGCAGCAAGAAATATGTGTAACATCTGAATTTTCTTTGTTTGCTTTACCGATGGATGACAGAGCAAAGTCATTGATTTGATTAAGCAGTTTGGTACTTAAAACAATGAATAATATGCCATCAGAATACACAGCCTTCTTGTACTTCATCTCCCCATGTTTGATGGCTTTAATAGTCTCATTTTGTTAAATGGCACTAGCTAAAGGTTTCAGGCTGTGCCAAACAACAAAGAGGATAAATAGGTCTTGAAACTTTTTGGACTATGAAAATAACATGACAAACCATTATTTTATAATCGTTACCTCTGTCTCTATATAACAGATTTATTCTCATGATCAGTTAAGATCACAATTCATCATGTTAGGCAGCAAATAGACATGTTACATTCAAAATGGTCAGCTGAATCCTTTGCTTTACGTGGCTGATATTTAGCCATACGCAATATTCTATTCTTCTGGATTAGACTTTTTTAGTTGCTCTCCATAGGAAGTGTAAGAAACAGAAAGGAAAGGGGATGGTTGATTCAGTTGCTCTGTAATGTAGATTTCTTATCTAAGTCAATGGTTCAAACCCAGCCATGTCAGTAATGGCCAGCTCTTGCTAATGTGCTGGTTATTTGTTAGTATTAACTGTCACTCCTGTTGGCAGTGTCATTAGAGAAATAATTACAACCAGAATGAACTCCATTGTTTCTGCTCTCTGTCCAGATTAGGCAAAAACAAGTTGATATTGCAGTATTGGGAAGCTTGATTCCCACTGCCCATGTGTTTTCTGTTCTCATAGACTCATAGGTCAGAAGGGACCAATATGATCATCTAGTCTGACCTCCTGCACAAGGCAGGCCACAAAACCCTACCCACACACATTTATAACAACCCCTAACCCATGACTGAGTTATTGAAATCCTCAAAATTGTGATTTGAAGACCTCAAGCTGCAGAGAATCCACCAGCAAGAGACCCATGCCCCACGCTGCAGAGGAAGGCGAAAAACCTCCAGGGCCTCTGCCAATCCGCCCTGGAGGAAAATTCCTTCCCGACCCCAAATATGGCGATCAGCTAAACCCTGAGCATGTGGGCAAGACTCACCAGCCAGCACCCAGAAAGAATTCTCTGCAGTAACTCAGTTCCCATCCCATCCAACATCCCCTCACAGACCATTGAGCAGACTTATCTGCTGATAATCCAAAGATCAATTGCCCAAATTAAACTATCCCATCATAACATCCCCTCCATATACTTATCAAGCTTAGTCTTAAAGCCAGATAAGTCTTTTGCCCCCACTACTTCCCTCGGAGGCTGTTCCAGAACTTCACTCCCCTAATGGTTAGAAACCTTCGTCTAATTTCAAGTCTAAACTTCCTAATATCCAGTTTGTACCCATTCGTCCTCGTGCCTACATTAGTACTAAACTTAAATAATTCCTCTCCCTCCCTAACGTTAATCCCCCTGATATATTTATATAGAGCAAGCATATCCCCCCGGAGCCTTCTTTTGGCCAGGCTAAACAAGCCAAGCTCTTTGAGTCTCCTTTCATAAGGCAGATTTTCCATTCCTCGGATCATCCTAGTAGCCCGTCTCTGAACCTGTTCCAGTTTGAATTCATCCTTCTTAAACATGGGACACCAGAACTGCACACAATATTCCAGGTGGGGTCTCACCAGCGCCTTATATAACGGCACTAACACCTCCTTCTCCTTGCTGGAAATACCTCGCCTGATGCATCCTAAAACCGCATTTGCTTTTTTAACAGCCATATCACATTGGCGGCTCATAGTCATCCTGCTATCAACCAATACCCCAAGGTCCTTCTCCTCCTCCGTCGCTTCCAACTGATGCGTCCCCAACGTATATCTAAAATTCTTATTATTAATCCCTAAGTGCATGACCTTGCACTTTTCACTATTATATTTCATCCTATTACTATTACTCCAGTTTACAAGGTGGTCCAGATCTTCCTGAATAGTATCCCGGTCCTTCTCCGTGTTAGCAATACCCCCAGCTTTGTGTCATCCGCAAACTTTATTAGCACATTCCGCTCTTTGTGCCAAGGTCAGTAATAAAAAGGTTAAATAATCGGTCCCAAAACCGATCCTTGAGGGACTCCACTAGTAACCTCCTTCCAGCCTGACAGTTTCACCCTTCAGTACGACCCGCTGGAGTCTCCCCTTTAACCAGTTCCTTATCCACCTTACAACTTTCATATTCATCCCCATCTTTTCCAATTTAACTAACAGTTCCCCATGCGGAACCGTGTCAAACGCCTTACTGAAATCGAGGTAAATTAGATCTACCGCATTTCCTTTGTCTAAGTAATCCGTCACCTTCTCAAAGAAGGAGATCAGGTTGGTTTGCACGATCTACCTTTAGTAAATCCATGTTGCAATTCGTCCCAATTACCATTGACCTCAATGTCCTTAACTACTTTCTCCCTTAAAATTTTTTCCAAGACCTTACATACTACAGACGTCAAGCTAACAGGCCTATAATTACCCGGATCACTTTTTTCCCTTTCTTAAAAATAGGAACTACGTTAGCAATTCTCCAGTCGTACGGTACAACCCCGAGTTTACCGATTGCTTAAAATTTCTCGCTAACGGGCTCGCAATTTCACGCGCCAGTTCCTTTAATATCCTCGGATGGAGATGTCCGGGCCCTCCGATTTTGTCCATTAAGCTGTTCACAAGTTTGGCCTCTACCTCAGATGCGGTAATATCCACCTCCATATCCATTCCCGTTTATCATCCCTCCATCATCCCTAAACTCCTCACTAGTCTTATTAAAGACTGAGGCAAAGTACTTATTTAGATATTGGGCCATGCCTAGGTTATCCTTAACCTCCATTCCATCCTCAGTGTATAGCGGCCCCACTTCTTCTTTCTTTGTTTTCTTCTTATTTATGTGGCTGTAGAACCTTTTACTATTGGTTTTGATTCCCTTTGCAAGGTCCAGTTCTACGCGGCTTTTAGCCTTCCTCACTTTATCCCTACATGTTCTGACCTCACTAAGGTAGCTTCCCTTGCTAATCCCGCCTTTCTTCCACTCCCTGTAAGCTTTCTGCTTTTTCCTAATCCCCTCTCTGAGATGCTTGCTCATCCAGCTCGGCCTACAACTCCTGCCCATGGTTTTTTTCCCCTTTCTTGGGATGCAGGCTTCCGACAGTTTCCGCAGCTGCGACTTAAAGTAATCCAGGCCTCCTCCGCATTTAAATCCACAAGTTCCTCCATCCAATCCACTTCCCTAACTAATTTCCTTAACTCTTTAAAATTAGCCCGAGAAGTCAAAAACCCTAATCCCAGATCTACGTTTGTTTATCCTTCCATCTAGTTTGAACTGAATCAGCTCATGATCACTCGAACCAAGGTTGTCCCCTACCACCATTTCTTCTACGAGGTCCTCACTGCTCACCAAAACCAAATCTAAAATGGCATCCCCTCTCGTAGGTACTTCAACTACTTGATGAAGAAATCCATCCGCTATCACATCCAGAAAAATCTGACCCCTATTATTCTTGCAAGCACTCGTCCTCCAGTCTATATCTGGGAAGTTGAAGTCTCCCATGATCACACATTTCCCCTTAGTGTTTACTTCATTAAAACATTAAAGAGGTCTCTATCCATATCCAAATCAGATCCCGGCGGTCTGTAGCACACCCCAAGCACTATCTCAGGGTAGGCTCTAGTAGCTTTCTTTCCCAGTGTGATTTTTGCCCAGACAGACTCTGTCTTGTCCATTCCATCACTTCTTATTTCTTTACAGTTAACCTCATCATTGATGTACAATGCTACTCCACCACCTTTCCCTTTCTTTCTGTCTTTTCTAAACAGCACATAGCCTTCAATACCTGTACTCCAGTCATGACTACTATTCCCACCATGTTTCTGTTATCCCTATAATATCCGGTTTCACTTCCTGCACCAGTAGCTCCAGTTCCTCCATTTTGTTACCTAGGCTCCTCGCATTAGTGTACAGACATTTTAATTTTTGGCGTTTGGCTCAGTGACATTCTTTTCCCTGTTAGGCACAGACATTCTACCACCAGCATCATCTGTTAGTCTAGTTTCTACACTACCCTTCCTCCTTATGTCCAATTCTTCTGTCCATGGCTGTATCCCCTCTTACTTTGTTTACTTCCCTCTCAAGGTTAAATTCCGGTGTGGAGATCTCCTGGACATCTCCCAACCATCTCCCCCAAATTCCTAGTTTAAAGCTCTCTTAATCAGTTGGGTGAGCCTCCATCCTAGAAGTCTATTTCCCTCCTTACTCAGGTGAAGTCCATCCCGAGAGAATAGTCTTCTGTCCGTAAATGCTTCCCAATGACCATACATCCCAAAGCCCTCCTTATAGCACCACTCCTGAGCCATCTGTTGATCACCATAATCTTGTCACACGTTTGTAGCCCTTCTCTAGGAACCAGCAGAATCCCACTGAAGATCACCTGAGCCTCGATTTCCTTAAGTGTCTTCTCCAATCTGGCATAGTCTCCCTTGATACATTCCAGCGAGTATCTAGCCGTATCATTCATTCCCACATAAAGGACAATCAACGGATTCTTTCCTGCTCCCGCTAGGATCCTTTTCAGGTCCACATCCTGTATCTTAGCACCTGGCAGACAGCACACCCTTCTGTTCTCTGGATTGGAAATGTTAGTCTCCAGGGTTGTCTGTCACTTTCCAAGAGCAATACATTTCATCCAAAAAGAAAGACTTGTTATATCCTACTGTCACAACTAATTAGACTAAAGCAGAAATAGTTTATTGTATTGAAATCCCTCATTTAAAGCAAAAATTATAAAAAATTGGCCTAGCTGAGAAATTCATTAAAAAAACTCAAACATCAAAAGCTTTCATCGTCTCAGTTATTTTGACTCTAATAACGTTGTTACATGAAATCCCTGTCTCCTCTGAAGTTGCTCTTGTAAAATTGCAGTTAATAGCCATATTTTGCAAGCTCAGAGCTATGCATGTGGTTTATTTGGGAATTAGAGTACAGGAAAAATGTTATTTGAAACATTTGCAACACTATAATTGTGTGGCTGCATCAGTGTCTCCTTTATAAACCCCTGTTACCACAAAAAAACTATTAAGGTTTTAGTTTTGACCTTTAGAACACTGGTTTATCTCAACAGGGACAAAATTGTTCCTCCTCCAGCAATAACTGCGTCAGTACAGAAACAATGGCCCCAGTCCAGCAAAGCACTTAAGCATGTGCTGAACTGAAAGCACAAGTGTTCTCCCATAAATTTAAAGACACTCCAAGTTAAGCATATGCTTAGATGCTTTGCAGACTGGGAGCCAATGTGAGGTGGACATTGCTGTGTATTCTTCAAATACTCTTCTTAAAGCAGGAGGGAGTTAGAAGGACCAGATGAGGAGAATCAAGCCTCCAAACCCTATGGCTTCCTAAAATCTGTGCTAGTGAATGTGTTTGGCAAAGTCAGTCCCACTGTGTTGTCCTCCCTAGAAGCATGACTCTTGGATAATCCTCCTTCAGATACATAGTTGAGAACAGAGTGGAAGATAATATTGCTTCAGAAATGGATGATTTTTTTTTTGGCAGAACTGGATGCTTCATTCACTGCATAGCATTCCTCCTATACATGAGAACTTGAGTGTAAGGCAGAGGTCCCATAGGAATAGTAGGATGTGGGGAGTGAGTATAGATTATGACACACACAAAGGGGTAGACCAGGTTGTGGGAGTAACCATAACTTTGCATTTCCTTGTTAGTGAGATTTCAAACCTTATCATCCTTTTAACATCATGTTTTAAATTCCATATACAGTATTGCATTTAAATATGAGTTCAAAGGAAAATTTCTCCACTCCTGACAAAGTAAATAAGTATTTGAAAAAAGGGCCAGTTTGAAAAACTAGGAAACAGAACTCCTTTATTTACTCACACTACAGATGCAAGTCAGGCAGGGGCACTGCAGTCTTCCCTACATTCTACCACCTGAATGCCTCCACCTCTGCTTCCTGAATGGATGCTCCAGCTGAAGATCTTCAAATGGTTGCTAACCAGGTTCTGGAATACTGAGATGGGTCTATTTTCTCCTATAGCTACTTGTCCTCCAGAGAAACCAATAAGGAATCAAAAGCAGGATTCAAATGGAGTCTTCTGGAATTTCCATAAGACCTAGAGGGATCACTGCTTCATTTGGTCCCTTCTTGTAAGTAATCCAGTCTCTGTGCCCATTAAGCCTTTGGTCCCTCATTTGACATTGTTGGCAACTATGTAAAAATCCCTTCTGCACTAATAACTGGGCTGAGACCACCATCTTCTTCAACACATGGAAAACCACCAAACAACTTGACAACCTCAGAATCAAACTGGCCACCTGGAGAGGATTGGTAATGAAATACAGAACCTAACTGCTTAGACACCCATTCCTCCAATAGCTCTATTTTAAATAGTTGTGCTGTTTTATTTTACAGATAACACAAGTGCACTCCTTCAAACAAAAACTTAAGAAAAATACATCTATACTTTTACTTACACTCACTGTTTATATGGCAGTTTTAAAGTTAACTTTATGTGTACCTTTTCAGGGACAATGCACAGCCGCATTCATATACCACTGATTCCCATTGAAGATAAAGGATTATAATCCTATCTGACACTCATTGTAAATTCAGTGCTTACAGCAGAACATCATCCTGAAGTCAAAGCAGTGAAAAAAAAATGTTAACAGTTACACTTGTACAGATGAATTATAATTCTGATCCTGTGGTTTGCCAGTTTACTCTGGATGCAGTGGTGCATGTGATTTTATGATAGGTACACATGTCAACACTGGAGATAAATAATGAGCCTGTCTAAACTTGTGCTGGACATTACAATATTAAAAGGATTACAGCAACAACATTACAAAACTGTTTTTAAAATCCTCATTTGCTTTCTGCGAGTGAATGCAGTTATGCACAGCTAGGAGCAACTAATTATTATTATGCTACCCCTCAAGCATCCAGATGGCATTAAAGCCACTGTCATTAGCTTGATATTCTGTTCTACTTGCATCTAAAAGCTTCCCTGCAGAAAGATAAAGACCTGGTGTAGCCTTTTTAGATGTTGCTGCAAAAATTATTTCCCCAATAGAAGTAAAAGTGTAATGCATTATTTTTAATGTGTGAGAGATTTCCACTCAAGTGCACCATACCTAAAAAAACATACATAAGCCCACGTGAAAAAAGAGGGGCAATGGTCAGGGTGGTCCCAATGTCATTCTAAAGACAGCAGTTGTTGCACCTCTTGCAAGACCTCAAGAATCTATTTAGTAAGGAATCCTATTTCCTGTAATTGACCAGGTATGCCTTATTATACCATGAGTTGATATCGTGTACTTTGAAAGTCTTTATCCCATACCAAAGGCTCTTAAGCAAACTAAGCAGTCATGGAATAAGAGGGAAGGTCCCTCTCATGGACCAGTAACTGGTTAAAAAGATAGGAAACAAAGGGTTGGAATAAATAGTCCATTTTCACAGTGGAGAGTGGTAAATAGGTACCCCAAGGATCTTTATTGGAACCAGTGCTGTTCAACATATTCATAAATGATCTGGGAACAGGGAATGAACAGTGAAGTGGCAAAATTTGCAGATGAAATTACTCCAGCTAATTGAGTCCAAAGCACACTGTGAGGAATTACAAAGAGATCTAAAAAAACTGAGTGACTGGTATCACAATGGCAAACTAAACTCATTGTTGGTAATTGCCAAGTTGTACACATTGAAAAAATTATTCCCAACTGTACATACAAAATGATGAGGTTTAAGTTAGCTGTTACTACTCATGAAAGAGATCTTGGAGTCCTTGTGGATATTTCTTTGAAAACATCCAGTCTGTGTGTCGTGGCAATAAAAAAAGGTAACAATGTTGAGAATCATTAAGAAAGGAATAGATAATAAGACAGAAAATATCATATTGCCTCTATACAAGTTTATGGTACACCCACATCTTGAATACAGTATGCAGATGTGATCGCCCAATCTCCAAAAAGGTATTTTGGAAATGGAAAAGGTTCAGAAAAGGGCACCAAAAGTTAGGGGTATGGCACTGCTTCCATATGAGAAGAGATTAATAAGATTTGGACTTTTCAGCTTGGAAGAGAGATTACTAAGGGGGAATATGATAGTGATCTATAAAATTATGTCCAGTGTGGAGAAAGTAAATAAGGAAGTGCTTTTACTCCTTCTCATAACACAAGAAGTAAGGGTCACCCAATGAAATTAATAGGCAGCAGGTTTAAAAACAAACAAAAGGAAATATTTCTTCACAAAACACAGTCACCCTGTGGAACTCTTTGCCAGAGGATGTTGAGAAGGCCAAGACTATAAGAGGATTCAAAAAAGAACTAGATAATTTCATGGAGGATAGGTTCATCAATGGCTATGAGCCAAGATGCGCAGAGATGGTGTCCCTAGCTTCTGTTTGCCAGAGGCTGACAACGGGTGACAGAGGAGGGATCACTTGATGATTATCTGTTCTGTTCATTCCCTCTGGGGCACCTGGCACTGGCCACTTTTGGAAGACAGGATACTGGGCTATGGACCCTTGGTCTGACCCAGTATGGCCATTCTTATAAAGTACTTCTTCACACAGCGCACAATCAGCCTGTGAAACTTGTTGCCAGGGGATGTTGTGAAGGCCAAAAGAATAACTTATTTCAGGAAAGAATTGGATAGTTCATGGAATATAGGTCCATCAATGGCTATTAGCCAAGATGATCAGGGATACAACCCCGTGCTTGGAGTGTCCCTAAACTTCAGACTGCCAGAAGCTGGGATAGGATGATGGGGGATGGATCACTCAATTATTGCCATGTTCTGTTCATTCCATCTTACATATCTGGCACTGGCCACTATCAGAAACACAGGATACTTGGCTAGATGGACCATTGATCTGACCCAGTATAACCATCCTTATGAAGGCAAATTTCCTCTACTTTTCTGCTGGTGATCAGTTTGTGTCCTGTAGCATGGAAACTGATCTGATTATTTTTATCTTGGATAATATAACTGCAAAACGTACATAGTTAAATGCATAATCTGCAAATCAAAATCTATCTGTTCTTCAGTGAATGAAGAAAGTCATGAGAAATATGTTCAGTAGGGAGAAGTTTGCTGCCATGCAGAGGTGCTGACTCTGTGGGTGCTCCAGCCCTGGAGCGCCCATGGGGAAAAATTAGTGGGTGCTCCGTACTCTCCAGCAACCAATCCCCCCCATGCTTGCCTCCTTCTCCCCACCAGCATGCCACATCCCCACTCCTTCCCCTCCCACCCAGTGCTTCTACCCCCACCCCACCTAACAGCTGTTTGGAGGTGCTTAGAACATTCCGGGAGGAAAGGGAAGGAGCAGGGACACAGTGAACTCAGGGGAGGAGGGAGGGCAGGGTGGAGACTTTGGGGAAGGGGGTGGGAAGGGGGCAGTCCTGCTTTCATACTTTTTCTTATTTTGTATAACTTGCCAAGATTACTCACACACAAAAATTGTGCATAATTTCACCATTTACAATGTTTTATATATATTGCTTACTAAAATTGTTATATCTTAGAACCCCAATTTTACAAGCTAGCATAAGAAAGTTCAGAAACTTGAACACCTCAAAATTACAGTAAATATGGTGCATAAGCTGCAGTATGGTGTACTGCTTGCTTGCTTTCTGAAAACCACGGCAAAGTGATTTCCAAAGAATATAAGGCATCAGAATGTGAAGGGATGTCAACTTGTTCTTCATCAACATCATTTTTGTTATGTAAACTTTCCTCAGCCCACCATCACAAAAAGCCAGAAAAAATATTTTGTACAGCTGATGATTTGTAAGATTGGTGTTTGTAAAAATGAGGTTCTACTGTAATGGGATGATTCCCTGTTGTGTTATTCTAGTCTAGTGCAACTCAACTGATTTCAGTGAGACTACTCATGGAGGAAGGTTGTAAGGAATAAGGTGTGGTTTGGTTCAAAGGAACATCCAAAAATCCAGATTTGGAATTGAATGCCTTCAAAATAGTCACCAAGATCTTTGTTCCAATTTTTGCATGTTGCAAATTCATGATTTCTGCTCCATGAAGTAACCAACAGTAAATTGCCAGAGGGGATGGAAGAGTATTTGACCTGCAGACTTCAACATCTAGCCATGAAGCACTGATTTTGAAAGCAGAGCTAAGATCAAAAGGCTGTACTTTTTAGGAGTCCTGAAGAAAGTAGATCTTGCTTTTATAATTTTTTTATATATATAATGGGAGATATACCTATCTCAGAACTAGAAGGTCATTGAGTCCAGCCCCCTGCCTTCACTAGCAGGACCAAGTACTGATTTTGCCCCAGATCCCTAAGTGGCCCTCTCAAGGATTAAACTCACAACCCTAGGTTTAGCAGACCAATGCTCAAACCACTGAGCTATTCCTCCCATCCTCCTTCTTACCTGTTGTCTGTTACTGTTATTGTTGTCAGCTCCTTGCCTAGATCCATTAGGCAATTGGATCAATCTGGCCTCATTTTCTATTAGAAAAACATTCTATGTACTTCTGCCCTTTTAACTATTCCAGCATTGAGACTGTTGCCTCGAAATGCTTTTAAGGGCAGCCATGTAATGGGCAAACTGAACTTGCAAGTATTATACAGTATTACTGTGCTTAAGAGTAAAGAGCTTTATCTACCTTAAATCTAAGCAAATTCAAACTGGAAATAAGGTGCACATTTTTACCAGTGAGAGTAGTTAACCATTGGAACAATCTACCTATGAGTGTGGGTGGATTCTACATCACCTGAAATCATTTAATGAAGACTTTCATTTTTTCTAAAAGATATACTATAGTTACCTCAACCAAAAGTTATGGGCTTGTTCCATGGCCGTGTGTTTTTCAGGTCAGACTAGATTTTTAGACACCACTGTGATTCACAGAATTCCTGCTTGGCTGCTGACTTAAGGCTGTAGATGCCTAAACTTGGCACCTAAGTTTCTGAACTAAAAGTTTCCTACATGCCTAAGTTTTTGCCTCTGGGCATGTGCCCTGCTGCCTCACTCTAGATGTATGGACACCTACCTCCCATCTAAACCCCAGAGTGATTCATGAATCAAGGGCAGATAGGTACTCCTCTGCCTAACTTGTGTGTGGGGCCTGATCCAGTAGGCATCCTCAGAGGCTACCTAACTCCACACAAAGCAGTGGATCTCCCCATTTAACTTTTAGGCCAGTGGTTAGCGTACTCACCCAGGATAGGGGTGACCCTCTAGTTCAAGTTCCTCCTCTGCCTGATGAGGAGAAAGGATTTGAATAGGGATCTGCCATCTCTCAGGTAAATACCCTTACCACTGGACTATGGGATATTCTGATGTAGGGTTCCCTCACTCTCTTCTATTGCAGTTGTTCCACTTTAAGTAATTGAATAAATTCATATGAATTGGGCTAGAGGTAGTGTTAGAATGACTTGATAGCCCAGTGGTTCAGGCACTCAGCTGCAAGGTAGCAGGTCCCTGTTCAAATCTCTTCTCCTCATTAGGCAGAGGGGGAACTTGAACTGGTAGTCTCTGACATCCCTATCTACTAGGCTAATGGGAAGAAGAGAGATCCTCCCACCCACACTCTTCTGTGTGGCCTCTAAGCACACCTACCAGATCTCCCCCTAACTCACATATGGTTTGTGGATGGCTAGCCAGAAATAAGCATCTCCCAGGGGCTAGTTTAGGAAGCTCCCCACCTCTTATGCTAGCTTGATGGATTGCATTCTAAGGCACCTGTCTCTCCTCGCTCATTGTATAGGAAGTTTGGATCACAATATTGTTCCTGTGATTTTCTAAGCACCTACAGGTTAGGCATTGCAATACCTAAATCCTTTTGCCAAACTTAGATGTGTTTTTTCATCTGATGACATGCTCCATTTTCTCAGGAAGCATCCCGCAGATGCTCTTTGAGGTATTGGGGTAAGCAGAGTAGTAACAGCGGGAGGACCAAGGGGCACAATGTCTCTTTGCCTGGCTGCTTTCAGACATTGTCAGCTTCCACTAATCCTGTGTTCTGTTAAGAAATTGTTGTGCCGCAATGATGGGCAAAATGATTCCTACATATATACCACACTGTAGTTTGTTGCATTCTGGTAAGAGTGCTTATAAAGGAATTTGGGATTTTTTGAGCTGATGCAAAGCACTTGAACAATGTGCGATCATTATAGCTCATGGGTATTTCTTCATTAGAGACAATTAACTCTGAATTAGTTCCTTTCTGTTTATGGGTATATAAGCATTCCTTCTAGCGGAAATCTTGTTCTGAGCACAGCGCTACCAGATGGAAACCCTAGACTGTCAATGACATTTGAGTATGAATTTTTAAAACTAACTACATGTGCCAAAAGGATTCTGATGCACAATGATCTGAATGTCAGAGGGACCTTGGACCTACATCCTTGCCTTGTATATTTATAGTTTACACCAAAAACAATGAATTTGTGCCTAATTTGTACTCCGTTTTGTCAGTAAATGTAAGAGTTTTATAGATGAATCTGTCAAGGGTTGCACCAAGAGTAATTAATTCGGCCAGCCTTTCGTTTTTCATGCTGACGTTTTTTAAAGAGCACACTCACTCTAAATGCAAAAGGGGTGAGTAGGAGACCTGAAAGGTAGATTCAGAACCTCTTAACAGAGACCAATGCTAGAAGTGGTCATCTCAGAACACCAATATTACTATTATTGTGATTATTATTTGTATTACAGTAGCACCTGAACAGAGATCGGGGCCCCATTGTGGTAGTCACTGTCCAAACACTCAGTAAGAAACATAACCTGCCCTGATGAGCTTACAATCTAAGTTCACCAGACAGACACAGGATAGGAGAGAGGAAATATCCCCATTTTACAGGTGGGGGAAGTGAAGCACAGAGTGCAGGAGCCAGATTCTCAGTTGGTGTCAATCAGTGTAGTTCTAGTGACATCATTGGCGCTACACTGATTTACATCATCTGGGTTTAAATGACTTTGCCAAGGTTACACAGAAAGTGATGGAACTGGGAATTGAAGCCAGACCTTCTGAGTTCCCATCCAACATCTTAACTATTTCCTTCCTTTCACACTATGCATTTCAAAAGGAAGCCATAAAAGGAGCTTTTTTCATTTTTATTTTTTGATGTGTACATGTTTGTGACTGATGGATTTAAAAGCACAACAGTAATGTAGAAAAAAAATAGAAAACTTCATACTGAATATATTGCTAGAGATACTTAATTAGCCTGTTTTTCAAATATTAGAAGACCAACTTTGAGTGTCCACACGTTTTGATTATTAAGTAATTAAAATGAAAAATAATTGAATTTACCTCTAGTGGCTTTGTCTCTTTTACATACAGTCATCATAAAGAAGCCAGATAATTTTATTAGAGCTGCAAAGTTTGGAAGAAAAAACAGAGTTATGCAAAGTTTAAGGGAGAAGAGAATTCAGTGTTCTAGTTAGGGAATCATCTCTGTATTTTATTCTAGGTTAATGTATTTTTTTAAAATTGAACTTTTATTATTAACAGTATGCATTCTTTGCGAACATCCATTATGCAACCATGACAACAGTTAATTTATGAGTTATTCCACACTGTGTCGTGCTATCTCCATGTATCACTCCGTAACACCACTGTGTGTTTAAATTGCTTTTAAAGGCTTTCAAATTACAGGAGAAAAATAATACCCATTATGTAAGAGGGAGTTACTGTTAGAGCTGTGCAAAATTAATTGTTCTGGATTTGCACAGACTCAGTTTTGGTTCATGCTCCTTATTTATTTATATAGGAATTCTGTTGCTCATTACTCTGACCACCAGAAAAACCTATACATTTAGCCTCACAATACCCGAGTGAGGTAAGGAAATTATCACCATTTTAGATGGAAACACTAAAAAGCTGAGTTCCTAAAGGTCACCAATGAAGTCTGTGGCAGAGCTGGGAAGATAGCACAAGTAGAGCTTCTGTCTCCCTGGCCAGCACCCTAGCCACAAGACAAGTCTTCCTCTCTCAAGTTCCATTTCCCAAGATCCTAGGTGCAACTCAGCCAATACTGCCACATTCTGGCATTTGAAACCCCTGAGTTTCACATGGCTTCCACCCAAAAAACATAACCCAGCCCAAACTCAGGGGAAAGTTGTACAAACCGTGGAGCTGAGCCAAGTTTGATGGCAAAGGTTTGCTCAGCTTCAGTTATTAAGGGACAAGACATGATCTACAGTGATTCCACTTAAATTCTTTGGGTATGTGGTCTTTTCCAGGTGTTTGACCATCGCTCTGCAATGATGCATGAATGTGAGAGCAATGGGGAGCACAATGGGGGAGGAAGGATTAGCAAATACCTACCTAGGCAATGAAAATTTTAGCAGAGATCCTTAGTCCCACCCTCACTTCTACCTCTTTTGCACTACTCAGGCAGTGCAAAGCAGCCAGAAAGCTACCCTAACGGGACAGCTGCAGAGTGCCCTGGTGTAGGGCAACCTCTGAGTGGTTGAGCTAGCTATACCCACTTCACACAACACCTGTTCCCAGCCTGCTTCTCCCACAGTAGGTAGCATGCTGGGGCAGAAGAGGCACAGCCTTACTTGGGTGAAAGGATTGCTCCTGCTTAGTACCACAAGCAATGCTAGCATGTCCAGAGGCAGGAAGCGGGGAAAGGCAGGTCTACAGCCCTCTGCCCCCATTACACCCTCCAATAAAGTTGTCCAATGCAGTGACTCTGCTTCCCAGAGGGCATTGTGCCTTTCTGGGGTGGAAAGATTCTATCTGTTCCCAGTACAGATTCCACCTTAATGCACAGTTGAACTTTAAAATGTGCTTCATCCTAGATATTTATTTATTTTCATGATGGCAAGTCAGTCTTTTCATTTGTAACTGTGTTATCTGTGTGCATTTTCCATTTACATGCTTTTCTAGGCCTTGCCACACTTTGGATTAATGTTACCTACGTATAAAAGGCAAATCAATTCCACTGAGCAATGCCCACAACAGTCTCCCACTCAGTTATGTTGAGGATCCCTAGCTGATGGACTACACTTTGGTGCACAAGACCACTAAAAGTAATAAGTTCCAAGGAAAGTGCTATTTTACCAGTAATGTAGCCTACTGTGCAACATACTTTTATTTCAGAACACTGCACACAAGAACTATATCACCCAGTTCCAATCCGACCAGGCCATGAAACTGTAATAGCAAGTTTCCAAATTTCTGCCTGCTTTACTGAGGCTAAGGAACCCATTGAAATAAATCAACCAAGAAGAACCCAAAGAAGGCTAGTCTTTGCGCACACTATCATTCAGTGACCATTTTTGTATTGGAAACATCATACGTGGATTTTCAGACTGTTCTTGTTTCAGTTAAGTGTTTGCCATTAGTGGTGCTACTACTTATTTTTGCATTCTTGGGGCCAGAGTCTGAAACTTTTACTCACACTGATGAGCTGTTACTCACATAAAAATAGTCCATAGACTTCATTGCTTATATGTGTAATTCCTTCCTGTTGTTGACACCCCTTCATCACTGAAAATCTACTATTCTTACTCAAGAGGGGTGATGCTTGACTCTGCAAATAATCCCAATGCTTTCTATGGGATCGGGGTGGGGGGATTACTCAGCATGAGTAAGGCTGGCAGAATTGCATCCTATTTTATTTATGACTAGATTGTGACTAGTACCTTATTTATTCGGGGCCATGGTGTGACTTTACAGTTGGCCCTGAATGAGAGCTGCCCTGTAGATTCCTCATCCCAGGGCACAGCAGAGAATGACCTGTGTTTCAGAGTCATAATTTATCCCCCGCCCTTCTTGTGGCCCCGGGGAGGAAAGAGTGAGAAAATTACTTCTTCCCTTTTCATGGACCAGTTTAGGCCCCCGGGCATACCACCAGGAAGTAGCAGAGAGGAGCAAGCACTGATTCCGTTCCCCCAAATGAGGAAGTGCCTGGGCAATATTGGGCGTGTAACTTAGCTTTGCTCCCCATGGCTGGAGTCAAATTCTGAGCAAGACCTTGCTCTCCCTGTATAAAGGCGACAACAATCTAGCACAAAGCTAATGTATAAATGCTTCGGGCCCAGCTCCTGCTGTTATAGAAGTCAATGGCAAGATTCCCATCAACAACAATGAAAGCAGGCGCAGACCTATTGTTATAGGAGGCAAACTGGTATAATTGCCAGCATACGCATGGGGATTTGCTTTTGCACAACCTTCTGATCTAATTAAACAGGCTGCATTCCTGTTGATGTGCCTAAAGAAATCCTGAAGGGAGGCATAACTGCTCTCATAGGCTGTTAAGCAGTGTAAACTAAAAGCCTATTTCTGCCTCACTTTTAAGCACTTCACCTGCAGCACAGCATCATTGTTTGTTTATTAGTAGATTACATCAATTAAAGCATAACATTAATTTGTGAAAAGTTTCAGAACTCACTTCTTGCATTCTAAAGAAGGGGCTAATATACTTGTTTGTGTTACTGTTGATGAAATCTCATCTAGTACCAAAAAAAAAAAATGCCGTACATGAACTGAAAAGGAATTGTTCTCACCAGATGCCATATAAATATTCTGTATTTAGAATGGTTTATTTTTTTATGACCCCTGCATCCTCTGTATGAGCAAGGAGGATATTTACATAGGTCATTGCAGTACTGGAGATAAAAGTGGGTCTATATACACACTCCTCACAAAGAAAGAAAAAAGGATGTTCTGAACTCTGCCACTTACATGGAGCACTCATTAAAGACTTGTGTGAGCCACTCCACCACAGGGGACACATTCTGCCTGTGTTTGCTCCTAGGCATGCAGAGGCTGCGCACTAGTGGAGAAAAGGAACTCTCTGTTTGGAATTGAACAACCCTTCTAAATTCCCTTTAGTGGAGAACTTGGAAATGGTGCCTCAGCTTCAGGACAATCCACCTGGCTCAGCTGCATTGGCTGGCAGATGGCTGGGGTAGAGCCTATTTTCTAATCCCTTCTCACACTCTGTTTGGGGGATGTGGGAGTGAAAGGCACAAGGCTTTCAATAACCCATAAAGAGTCCCTTACTCCCTCACACTCCAGGACAGGTATGTGCTCTAAGGGGTAGTTCAGCCCTGAAGCTTTATAGTTTTTGCAGCCCCAGGGAAAAAAAAATAATAATAATTGGACCTTCCTCTCTCTCTCTGTGGATTCTAGAACATCCTTTATATAAAAACAACATTGCACAGTAATGGTTCAAAACCCTGAGGTTTACAGTTGCGTTATTGAAAACACTGTGGATCCTTACTGGAGAACACTGTTGTGTTTTGAACACCGGATAGTGTACTAAGATCTTGGCTTACAGAATTCCACAAAAGGTACCTTCAAAAATGGTGAGGCTGCATTTTGAATGACAAAACCCATTCAGCTCTTTATTTAATAGGGGTCATTAGTAGGAGTTTCCGATGGTTATTTTGAGAATGCAGGTATAATTAATTCCCCCAGGAAACATAGGCAATTAGATTAATGCTATTGTTCCCGTGTATTACTCTGCCTCTTTCCCATGGATAGCTACATCTGAACAAGGAGATGATTATATACTTTAAAAAATGCAGTGGTGTTATTGACACTTTGCCTTGCTTTTATCAGTCAAAAGATAATAATCACACTGCAGTCTAGAAAGGGTGAGATTGTGACTATTACCCAGAGGAGATGCTAGAAACAACAGAATTTTGACCATTGCAGGTAGTAAAAACCTATCTAGGTTTTACCTGTGAGGTGCATTAGTTACCATGACATCCAGCACCAGGCAGAGTGGCAGTCACATGTGCAATCTCAATAGGAGCTGCAGGTGCTCAGCACTCTTGAAAATTATTCAGGCCATAATTTGTTCCCCCTTCCTCCTATTTAATAGCTGAGGCTAGACTGTGGCTTCCCCCTATAAATTGTAAGTTCTTTGGAGCAGAGACCAAATTTTGTTTGTGTGCGCACAATGAGGTGCCATTCCATGACTGGGGCTTCTAGGAGCTACCATGATAAATAATAATAGGGAGGAGAAGATAATGGTCCTGAGGCAAAGCAGCTGAGGTACAATTCCCTCCCTGCTTTCGTCTTGCTCCTGGATTGCTGCTCTGCATCAGTAACAAATTAAGCACTCTCACACTGGCTCAGCTGCATTGGCTGGCAGATGGCTGGGGTGGAGTCTATTTTCTAATCCCTCCTCACACTCTGTTTGGGGGATGTGGGAGTGAAAGGCACAAGGCTTTCAGTAACCCATAAAGGGTCCCTTACTCCCTCACACTCCAGGACAGGTATGTGCTCTAAGGGGCAGTTTAGCCCTGAAGCTTTATAGGTTTTGCAGCCCCAGGGAAAGAAATAATAATAATAATAATTGGACCTTCTTCTCTCCCTCTGTGGATTCTAGAACATCCTTTATATAAAAACAACATTGCACAGTAATGGTTCAAAATCCTGAGGTTTACAGTTGTGTTACTGAAAACACTGTGGATCCTTACTGGAGAACACAATTGTGTTTTGAACACCGGATAGTGCACTAAGATCTTGGCTTACAGAATTCCACAAAAGGTACCTTCAAAAATGGTGAGGCTGTATTTTGAATGACAAAACCCATTCAGCTCTTTTGTCTCTTTGGGATGCCAAATTGTAACTGATGTTTGAGTACTGAATAGTTTTCCTTGCCATTTGCAGAGTCCTTTGAAAGAGCAAATTGAGGTGGGGGGGAAGCTTACTGTGACATTTTATTCTGAATCCCAACAGATGTACTGAATCAATTAAGTTGAAAATGTTACAGCTACTGCATACTAAATGCAGATGTAAACATACACATTTCTGAACACAATGTATCGTTTCAAATCTCAGCTATTACATGCATTGAAAAGTATAATTGAGATTGTCAATCAGTTAACTGTGTAACTAACTTTGAGACACTAAAACCAGGGCAATTATTTGGACTGGAGGGAAAGTAACTCTTGAAGCATGAAGCTCCTAGTTCAGCCAGGACTCACAGGGCTCCCAGGTTACCAGTTAGGCTGCCAGGTAGGCTGCCAAGGAGCTAGGAGCCTGGAAGCCCTAGGAGGTGCGCCATGGTCTGAGGCCCTTGGTTCAGCTAGGGCTTCCAGGTTCCCAGTGCCTCTTCAGCTTGCCACATGGGAAGACAAGATCCTGGGAGCCCCAGTGCCCAAATTCTCTGTCCTGTGCCTTGGCAGCTTGGTCTCCCAGGATCTCTGGCTCTGGGTAGCCCAGCAGGTGAATTGTCCCGAAGCTGGGGCACCATTTCCAAGTTCTCCACTAAAGGGAATTTGGAGGGGTTGTTCAATTCCAAACAGAGAGTTCCTTTTCTCCACCAGTGCGCAGCATCTGCATGCCTGGGATTAAACACAGGCAGAATGTGTCCCCTGTGGTGGAGTGGCTCACACAAGTCTTTAATGAGTGTTCCATGTAAGTGGCAGAATATAGCTGTTTGTGAACATTTAGAAAAAGAAAATGGCATCTTAGTTGTAAAAAAGAACCCTGTAATTTGAAATACACAGATGCCCCTGCCTTTTTACTGTAACTATATATAAGCACTGTGTGGTATCATCCTAGTCAGGGGTTGCTTTCCTCTTAGTTTCCTCCTTTTAATTTTTGGTCAGCAATAGAGCCTTGCAGTATGTATGGCACTACAGACTAGAAAAGGTGACAAGTCAAGTCAACAGTAAGGGTTTACTTGGGTCAGTAATTCTCTAACTGTAGTCAGTGGACAAGTGGGAATACAACGAATATTTCCACATGGTCCACAGAGCTTCAACTGTCACAAATGGTGACAAGAACTGGTGATCTTCAAGCAATGAAGTTTCTTACAAAGACTTTGTTAACCACTACACCAGAAAAGATGAGCACCATCCTACATCCTGCTGGCTCCTTGAAATCTTTTTTGGGGTCCTGCTTTGGGTAAGTTCAGATGATGTCAGATTCACATACAACCCAAAACACTAGAGGGGAAGCAAGCACAAAGGACAAAACCAATCTACAAAGTGAGCTGCAGGTCTGAGGTATGCAAGCAACAAGGAGAGACTTGGTACAAATAAACCTATCAACAATCCTTTATCCAGATACCAAAAACAAAACAAAAAACCCAGTACATATACAAAATGGGGTGGGGGGAATGTAGCCAAGAATTATAGTTGCTGGAAGTCAGGTGTGGGCTCCTTATTGGATTATTCATAGAGCAGCTGGCCTACAAGAAAATCTGTCTTAAGAAACTGTACAAGATAAAAAACCTGGATGCATTTTAATGTTTCTCACATGATATTTTCTTCTCCTTGTCTTAACTGCTAGACAGAGGAGCTCAGAAATCAACTGGGCTCAGAGAGAACCCTGTTGTATACTGTAGCTGCTTCCATAAGTCCATCTCACCTCCACACCCTGGTCTCAGTCTGCAAATCCCTAGGGCTAACTCAATGGCGTATCTCCCAAGGAAGTGTGGGTGGAGGGAGAGGAGCATGTTATGGATAAGCTGTACCCAGCTGCTCAGTTCCATTGGCTTTAGCTGCCTGTAGTCAGCATAAGGAAAGGGGAACATATCTGATTCTTCTGTTGTGAATTAGAAATTGTTACACTGAAGAAATACATTATGGAAATGAATACTCATAAAAGGAGTTAACCTCAGCAAAAGATTCATACCATCTCATATGGGACATTTTAAGGATGACTATCAGAGCCCCCTCCATCTGAATTCTTCGGAGTACTTGGCTGAAGTACTTTCTTACGCTCATGGAAACTTAATATCTTGGAAAGCAGAAGGGGTTTTCCAGTCTAAGGCCTTGGGTTTTTTGGTGAATTTCAACTATGTCCTTGTTATAAATCCCTGTGCGGACCTTCTTATTCCAACATAAGTGCACCTTTTTCTGGTTTAGATTATGTCATTTGGGAAGGAGTTTAAGCGAAACTGAAAATAACCACTCTTTTTCCAGGGTAAGAATATCTACATAGGACGTTATGCTAGTATAACTATATTGCATACTTGGTAAAGTCTTCTCATGTAGACAGGTCCTAAGAATCAGGATAGACCACATTTTCATTAGCTTTTGTTAGATGTTTAAACATTCTGGAAACTGCAGTATAGAAATACCTTTTTAATGCATCATAAAAAAAAGAAGAAAAATGAATAGGCTAATTTTAAGAAATCCCTTCTAGGTCACCTTTAAGGCAGATAGAGAGGGACACATCAGAATTATACAAAGTGTGTTTGGAAGGGAGTGAGAAGAGGTGCTGTCAGGTAAAGGTGGCAAGTTGCTGAGAACTGTAGCCTAATCCAGCAAAGCATTAAGCACATGCTCATCAAATGTCTGGATAGTCTATTTTCTGAGGTAGAACTGGGAGGTAAACAATTTTCCCAGGCTGCAAACATTTTCAAGAGTTTGATTTCCCCCTCTCTTCCTGCCATCTCAAATTGGGATGAAGAGTCAAAACGTTAAAAATATTTGTGAACCAAAAACTAGTGTTTTTTTTTATTTTGGTCAATCAAAACATTGTTTTGATAGTTTCAAAATGAAGTGTTTTGATTTTTCCCTGTAACCTAATTAGACTGAAAAATAGGTTAATAAAGGGCAAAAGTGAAAAATCATTTTGAACTAGGAAATTGGAATTTTTCATTCTGACAATTCCAAAGTGAAATGTTTTGACAGTTTCAACACTTTCTTTTCCTCAGCGTGCTGTCAAGTGCAAAAGTTTGTCAAACCTGACTGAGTTTCGTGAATAGCATTAGTTTTGACAAATTGGCATTTTTAAACAAAAAATGATTTGGGAAAAAATATTCCAACTAGCTATATATTTATATGCCCCTCACAAACTTTAACATATCTTCACAATACCCTTGAGGAAGGGAAGGATGTGATCCCATTTCACAGATGGGAAGAGAGGCAGGGACATACTAAGTGACTGCCCATGGTAGTGTGTGGTAGAACTGGGGCTTGAACCCACATCTCAGGCTAGCACCATAACCACTGGGCCATCCCTCCTCCTGCTGACACTGACAGAGTTAAAGCATTCTTATGTGTTTTGCTAGATCTGACTGGAGCATTCAGCACCTTGCAGGATTGAGCCCCAAAGGGCATGACTATATTTCCGTTAGAGTTCTGTGGCTGGAATTACTTGTGCTGAAACTGTGGTGGTGTTTTTAAACCGTCTAATCCATCTCAGTGCACGGTGAGCAGGAACAGTGCACGTATTGTGAATAGAGCAGACCAGGGAAGATCAACTTGAGTCTGAGACACGCATTTCTCAGCCAACAAGGAATTAGCCCTAGGAGAGCCTCCATCTCTTCTTCAGCTCCTCAGAAACCTGAAAATATTACCAGCGATATTTTCAGTCATCTTCTTCTACTGTGGGAGAAATGGCCATTTTGATAATTATTGAAACAGCCAGGGCAACTCCTGAAGGGGCACAGAAGCCCTTTATTTCTACATAAGGGAATTACAGAGTAACTGAACCCAGCTTGAGGATGATCAAGCTGACACAGCTGGGACATGGAAAGGCTGCCCAGGGCTGGGAATCTTATGGGGCTAGAAATGAGTTACTCACTCCCTTCATAGATTCTACAAAGATCCTGTGCCCTGTATCTCCCTGCTGAGAGGACTGGAGAGGCTTTTGTGTCACTTTGGACACATCTGCAGGGGGATGAGGAAAAGTACAGAGGGACTGGAATGTAAGAGGTTCCAATTAGGGCACCACAGATGCTTGTGGGGGGTGGATGGAGATGTATTCAGCCTAATTGGATCCCAACATTTTCAGCTGATCATTCAAGTTCAGAGCTGGTTTGAGTGCTGGAGGAGTGTACTGGACCCACACACTGTTTCACTGGCTTGAAGACCTGTCTTTCCCCAGCTTCACGCACATGCCAAGAGAGAAGATTTGCCCATTCCAAAAAGCATGTTCTCATTGATTCCGCTGTCTTTTCTTGACAAATGTGAAATCCCCAATTTAGACTAAATACTAATGTGCAAATGCACAAAAGATAATTGCCTCCTTAATTAATTTTCCTGTTCTGAAGAGCACTGTGACATTTATGAATAAATCAGCAAAAAACACTTGAGTTTCATAGCTGCATTTTAAGTCACATTTTATGAATTTATGCCACTTGTGGTTGCAGAATTACTTAAAAACAAAAGCTGAATGTTTTCAGATTTGGAAATAAATAGGAATTTGAGTCCACCTTTCATTAAATGCCTTTTACAGCAGCAATATACAATGTATCACAATGCTATAATTTGCTACAAAGCAATATAATGTGATTAAATGGCTATAAACCTTTCTGGTGCAGGAAAACATTGTTCACATGTGGCTCCAGGTTTAAAGATTCAGGGCTTGATCTTACTCTTCAATATGCACGTGCCCTTCCTTTTGTATGCCATAAAAATTAGTATGTGTGCAGAGTAGCCCATTTTACCAGACAGAAAACACAATGGTGTGCACCCACCTACTCTAACACTCAGATGATTCACTTCTCAAAATGTTTATAATTACAGAATTGTGTGTCATGGTCTTGGCGTTGCAGAAGTGTACACTAGGGGGTATATGGCTAGGTCCCATGTGGCTTCATAGGAGAGCATAAGCTCCTCCCACCCCCTCCAGCTCCATCTGGACTGTGGCTCTTAAGGCTGAGGGTCAGGGGGGAAGAAGCTATCAACCCAATGTGAGTAAAGGTAGGGGGCATATCACTAGGATTGGGCATGGAGAGGTGTAGCTGTGGTTTTGCTCTTCCATGCACTGGCTAGTTGTGCTAGCTGGATGTGAGGGGGAAAATATGTTGCATGCTGTAAAAGGTTGTAGCAAATTCTCCCTCCTCAGTGCAAGAGGAGAGCATTGGAACAACTGTGCCTTAGAGGGGTGTTTCTGGATGCACAATTTCTCCTGGGGGGTATAGCTCATCCTCCACCCTTTACTCAGGGCTGTGGTAAAGATGCAATCCAGCCTAGTGTTCACATGTGGGTTGGCACAACACAGTATCTGAGAATGCAAGGAGCAGTTCCAAATGATCCTGTTATTGCCAAGGGCTAGTGTAAAGATGGCCAGGAGCACACAGAGGAAACAGCATGTTTGCGTTGGCCATTGGTTTGCTATAGAGATGATCTCAGTTTAGGTCCTTCACTTGATCGCTCATTCCTGGAGAGCTAGAAAGGCAGTATGTCTGTCCCTGGGTGGAAGGAGCAATTCACATTGCTCTCCCAGGTTCCCCCTCCAACTGACAGGAATATGTAGCTTTTCTTTGCTGGAAGGAGGACTGTGCTGCTAGAACTGTAGAGGAGAGGGAAGTGAATAGGGAGAATAAATGAAGATGCCTCAGACTTGAAAGGGGATGGGGATCTTGAAGAATTCCTAGGGGAAGTGGAAAAATCACAAGGATTCAGGTAACAAAACTTAAAAAGAATTACAGGAGTCTGCGTGAAGTCAGCAACCTGAGGGAATAAAATCTGTCTTTAGAACCCACTCAGTGTGGCGCACTGTCCCATTCTGGTGGGAGTGGCTGGGCCACATACAGAAAGTGACAGCTGCAGCCTCAGCTGACCTGGTTGGGCCTTCTGCCTCACTAAGTAAAGACAGACTTTTATAAGGGCCCAGGTAGAACTGGGCAACATTCATTGTGTGCGTGTGTGGGGGCTTTTTTAGACACACACTTTTGGGTAGAGGAAATGAAGATTCAAGGACACTGAAGTGTTTAGCAACTTCGTCAGTTTCATTGAATTTAAAATTGTTAAAAAAAATCTATTTTTCAAAACACCTTTTGTTTCAAATTTTCCTTTTTGTTTCTTAAATAAAAAAAACAAACAAACATGTTCAACCTGAAACAATTTTTCTGGAATCACCAGAGAATCGAAAGACCCATTATTTGCTCAGCTCTAGTCTCAGATTCCATCCTGGTTGCCAATAAACTACCTAACAGTGCTGTGTTACAGAACAGCAGCCCCTGGATACTTGCCAATCAGAGCTGAAGTGACTTTGCAGTCTACACCTCCACTACTTCATTTCCTCCCAGCCACTACCTTCCCCTCACTGTTCATGTCCATAGTTTTAACAGCAATGTTTAGGTGCACTAACTGCAATACTTTATCTATAATAAGGTTAACCTTAACATATGTTTATCAAGGATTT
This sequence comes from Chelonoidis abingdonii, assembly GCF_003597395.2. Classification (NCBI taxonomy): domain Eukaryota; kingdom Metazoa; phylum Chordata; order Testudines; family Testudinidae; genus Chelonoidis; species Chelonoidis abingdonii. Next base: position 105,362,019 of record NC_133770.1, on the reverse strand, counting down.
TGTCATGATACTCCCCTTGGTTTTTGGGACAACAGATAACTTAAAACTCCCACAATGTTCTCAGCACCCTCTCATGCCATCTCCCTTTCTTGGGTTCTCCATAGGTTCTGATGGCTTGGCTAAGCATCCAGACTGAGTTCTGAACCTATGACTTTTCCCCTTCATTGTATATATAATAAATTTGTGTGTTCTGAGACATACCCCAGGCTTTCATATGTTTGTTATGGTGAGACTGATTTATGCATACTCCTATGTAGCTTGGCTATATTAATGCTGCTATATATTTCTATTGTCTTCCTCTGCAAGGGCTAAAACCTATCATTGATAGTCAAATTCAGTGGGTTTTCAATTAAGCTCATAGCGCTAGAGGCAGAGCAAGAACTGTTTAATGGGGAAACTATTACACTGAGTTTAGGATTCACACAGAAGCAGAGGAAAGTTGTGGACAGCTCTACTACAAGTTATTGTGCGGTACACGTAAGCTGCACAGTCAATAGCATGTGCTCAGAACAGATATTCATTGCAACCTATGACTGCCTGAGAGTGTATAGGTCAGATATCTTTGGCTACGCATTTTCAGCAACAAAGGATCCTGGACAGAGACCAGGTTGTAAGGTCTGTGTAACTGCTGCTCCTGCTTATTTTAGTCACACATTATAGAGGATTGTTATCCTAGGTCCATCCTTGTACAACGTATACAGGTCATAACATAAGTGTTTAAAATATATCTATATTCCATAAAGTTTTGAATGTCAAAATATCTGTAACAGCCTTTTCTCGCTCCTCTTCTATTTGTTGTAGTTTGCCTACACCAAGTTAAGTGACATCATTCTTCCTTGTACTCAGTGTTGTTGTAGTGTTGTTGCAGCCATGTTAGTCCAAGGCTATTAGAGAGACGAGGGTGAGGGCGATACCTTTTATTGGACCAGCTTCTGTTGATGAGAGAGAAAGAGAGAGATGTTTTCAAGTTTACACGGAGCTCTTCCTCAGATCTGGGAAACTAATTCAAACTGTCACTCAAAATACAAGTAGTTAACACATTTCAAGGGACCATTCATGGTGTAATGGCTCATTAACACCCCTCCAGTCATAGGGAAGAAGGACGGGAAAGCAACCAGTGGGGTTCTTAGCGGGTTACAGATTGTTGTAATAAGCCATAAATCCAGTGTCTCTATTCAGTCCATTATTTTTAGTGTCTAGTAAAGTTATGAATTTAAGCTTCCAGGCTCATCTTCTGAAAGTGTTGTGGAGGTTTCCTTTGAGATTGAGGTGATCAATCACTCAGTATCTGACCTCTTTTTGAAAAGTGTTCAACCACAGATGATATGATGTCTTTGTCTTTTATCATTGTCCTGCATTAGGTCATTTGAGAACATAGTAATGTCTAGTTTCACCCGCACACTTGTTATTGGGACATTTAGTGCACTGGACGAGGTACACCACATGTTGGGATAGGTGTGTATAGGACCCCTGGATCTTGAAAGTGTTGGGGTGAGGGTACTGATCATTGCAGCAGTGGAGATATGTCTGTGGGATTTGCATCAGGTGTTCTGCCAGGATCTGGTGGCACTTTTCTCTTCCTTGATGCTTCTGAACTCATCAATATTTAGCTCGGTTTTCCCGTAGGCTCCTGCAGAGACTTACACACATGCTTAATTTTGTGTGCTCTGATTAGTTTCATTGACTTCAGTGGACTACTCACAACGTCACATTTAAACACATGCAGAAATCTTCGCAGTATCAGGGCCTTTAATGCACCTTGTCTGTGACTGATCGATTTTTTGGTTTTGATGGATATTCATTCTCTCTCTGTCTCTTTCCATTTTCAGCTGCTTTTTCTCCATTTTCTGTCTTCCCTCTTCCTGTTCTCTCTTCTCCCCACTTCAATTTTTCCCCTCCTCACATCTCCCACCCAACCATTTCCTCACCACCTTGTGCCCTCTCACTGTCCTCTTTTCTCCTCTTCTACCTCCATCCTCAGTCTGTTTCCTTCTTTCTCTTCCTTATATCACACACATACTTTATATTCATATAGCACATGGTAAGTGCTACTGAAAATAGTTATTACATACGCTGAAATAAAAAAATGTGTTTGGATCTCTTGAGTTTATAACTAGTGGCAAGAGCACTATTGCTCACAATATTCTAATATCGGTTTGTATTCTTTTGAATCCCCATGCAATTGTTTACTATACCTCCTTCACCTTGTGCTCTAGCCAATTAAAGGAGTAGTAGTGTCAAGCTTTGAAGGGAGCCCTGTCCAATCTCCTAGAAGTATAGCTTTGACAATAGGCCCATACAAGCAAGGGGTAGATTAGAAAATGGAAAGAAGAATACGAACCAGTGCAGCAGTATAATAAGTAAGAGTCCCTGACAGTGTGGTAACAGGCAACAAAAGACATGTCTTGACAAAAAGATCATCATTTATTTTCTCTTCCCTAGTGAATTTTTAAATTCTTCACCCGGAAAGCAGGGAGAAAACTATCAAATTATTGCATGTCAAGGTCAAAGTGACCAAGTTCTGGATATAGCTGTAAAATTAGCTCTTGTATTGCCACATACAACATTTATTACTGGATCAGATTATTTGTATCTAAATATATTCATAAATCAAGCAGATGGCACTTAGCAATGCATCTCATTTAAGGAAGCTGATATTTGCCAAGCTACTTGTTTCATAGCATTTTTTTAACCCCATTTCATTCAGCATTTAGAAACACTTAGTGGTTGATGTTTTAAATCAGTGGTTTTCAATCTTTTTTCATATCTAGACCCCTAAACATTTTCAAAGAGAGATGTTGATCATAGACATAGTCTGCAGACCCCAGGGATCCACAGGCTCAAACCATTGTTTAGATACCCAAGTAGAATTCTATAGGGCCAGATCCTTAACTGTGACTCTTACTGAGAAATGCTTTATCACCCCACCAATCCCCATTTTCTCTGAATGGCCACCCTCCCAAGAAGCTCAGGAAAAGAGATTTACAAGCTTTGCAGAGTACCCTTAAGTTGAATAAAGTCAAGCTATGTGAAACAAACAGTCACAGGATCCACTCACCACAAACAGCACCTGCTGCTGATTGTCCTTAGGATTAGCTCTGCCATCTTGAGCTCTCCCACTGGTGTTGTCTTCTCTCATCTTGTCTTGCTCTGCTAATCTGCTCTCTCTGCATCCTCTGTGGCTTGGCCCTCCAGTCAGGTTGCTAAAGTCCTCCCCTTCCAAGGAATTCACACTCTTTCCAGACCTGCCAGATGGCTGGCACCTCCAATACTCTGCACCACTCCCCTGTGGTTGGTAGGGGAATTCAGGTCAACCCTCTACACTAGGCTTTAGCCTAGGGATCCTACAACAAGCAGCCACAGTCCCTATACAGACCTACCTCTTGCTGGTGTTTCCCTGGGCTTCTTCCTACATATCTGGCTTCACCCCTCTCTGGGTTTACCAACCTCCAACTCCCCCCACTCAGGAAGTGGCTGCAACTTTTCGCTGCCACCACCATCAATAATCATTAATCAACCATAATAATCATCACAGCAACACCCCTCTCTGCAGCCAGCTACCTGGCTTTATACAGGCCTTTCCTATTCTTGCACAGGTGAGCCTGTCCTTAATTGGCTGCCTCCAGTCTAACTCTCCCCTGCTAGCAGCCTAATTAGCTGATTGGACCCACCTGGCCTAATTCAGCTTTTGCAGGGCTAGTGTGGGGAGTCCTCCCCAGCACAGTGACCATGAGGTGAATAGGGAGTGAATTTTAAAACTGACTTTGCACTGTCAGCAGCTCCCTCTCTGTTATATTGTAGGGCCTGAAGCTCAAATACCTTCACTGACTGCAACTGTGCCCACCTGGCACAGGGCATGAGGCAGGCTCTGAAGCTACCAAGCCAATAAGGGGTGTGTGGATCAAAGTCAACACCTTTAGGTTCAACATAGAAGCTAATGAGTGCTCAGTGCAGACACTCTGCTCACCTAGGGCTCAACTGGCCTTACAGTCCAACCAATCAGAGCTGCTCCAGGAGCAGGACATGAACTGGTTGGTAACGCTGGGAGACATAATCTGATGCTTTCTCCTCATTCCAGGCGAGAAGCAAGCTGTGCCAGCCTCACTTGCTGCTACAGCTCACTTCTCCTTCTGTGCTGGCTCCTGACTGTGCACTGGCATGTTAAGAGCTAAATGGCACCAAGGCTCCATTTTCTGCCCCTGTCCACCACAGCCTGCAGAGGATGGGGAATCACAATCTGGTGACAGCTGCTCCACCTCCCAACCTAGTCTCTGGAAATTCAGAGAACCTGTGTAAGAGGAAAGGTGGCTTTTTATAACCCATTGATCCCATGGGGATGCACAAGAGGTCTCATAGTTGAGTCCCAAGTGGTCAGTCAAATTTTGCTCTAGTTTCAGCTTCTAAATCAATTTCTCGTAAAGCACACCGCATTAACCTAATGCTGAAGTGATAAAAGCATGCAGCAAGATACCAGGATCCACACCAAAAAGAAGAGGCTGTTCCTTTCTGGATAAGCACAGATAGGGGAAAAAAAACATCCTGACAACAGCTGCTGCTGGATCATCTGACAGTCGTTGGGCTAATCAGACCCACAAATTGTGGTGTGCCAGATACAGAGTGACAGATGAAGTTTCTCAGTCAAAAGGGCTGATATAAGTTATATATAACCTCCTGTTGTTCCTCCCAACATCACCTCCATCTTCTCTAGATTGGCCCTCAGCCATCTTGCTGTCATTTATGCTACAATTGCCACTCGACACTGGGAAAGGGATTCAAATCATCTTGACTGGTCCAGCCAGGGTGAGACATAAAACCAGCTGTCATCAGCATATTGATGACACTAACATGAACCTCCTCCTAAAAACTGAAAAAAAGCAGCAACTAGAGCCTGTATGAGTGCTCCTGGGGCTAACAAGCAAATCTCCAACACGCCCTTGGGGGGAACCTCTGGGTCAGTAAAAAAATATAGTCACTCAATAACAATTTTACCCACTCCTGATATACAAGACAGCAATACCTCATGATCAATAATATTGATGGAATCAGACAGATCTGATATCAGCATAGACACCTATTCACTGTTAATTGTTAAAAGGAAATCAATTGACCAGTGAAACCAGTATGGTTCTTGTGCTAAATCCACCTGCAGCTAAGTTAACAAGTATCCAGGAGACTAGAGACATATAGATAATGAAAGAATCATCTTGCAACAGCTTTCCCAGACCTTACCCAAAGAGGGAAGATTGGAAACATACTGATAACTGGCCAGATTGTCTATACTGTGTTGTTGTAGCCATGTCGGTCTCAGGGTATTAGGTGAGTGAGGTGATATCTTTTATTGGACCAGCTTCTGTTGGTGAGAGAGACATGCTTTCAAGCTACAGAGAGCTCTGTAAGAGCTCAATAAAAGATATTACCTCACCCACCTTGTCTTACAGATTGTCTATGTCAAGCAATAGTTTCTTGGGCAAAGGATTCATGCAAGCTTCCTTTGCAGCCAGTTGCATCTTGCCCTTCTTAAAGGAGAGACTGATGGATCTATTGCTTCTACACCGGCCATCACCAGCTAGGAGGAACACAGGCCAACAGCACAGGTTGTAGTCTAAAGTAATTATTACATTTTCAGTTCCTCAATGAGAAATATAAGCTGAAACTTAGCAGAGAAGACCATGCATTTGTCCACTCAAGATATTGGTGTAGTATCAAGAAGCAGATGACTCAGCCTAAAGTTTTATCAGTTTTCTCCACAGAATACTTAGAATTGTCTTCCTAAAGGAAGGACTTTAATCAGCAGCCAAGCAGTAGCAACTCAGATTAATCAGGCTGTCCAAGGCTTAGACTCTGTTCAGTTAGATAATTGTTTTCTCTTTTACAAGAGCATTGAATAAATGTACTAGAATGTTGAGATTACTATTTTATTCTGTAGATTTGATTGCAAAATAATCTGTGGGTTACCAAAAAAAAGCTGCTAAAAGACTAGACAGCTTGGTATAATCTTATATTTTCTATAGATTTGAGGTTTGATTCTATTTTCACATCTAAATTCCACTGACATACTATGAGCAAGATTTTCAGAATTAATTAGGGTATTTCGGGTGCCTCAGTGTTTTGGTATCCAGCTTTCCAAATAGCTCTAAGTATCCACCTTCTGAAAATCAGGCCCCTTTAAGGTGTCTCAAATGGGGCTCCCAAAAATCACCATTCCTCTTTGAAAGCCTTACCCTTAATGGAGGTTGTTCTTGATTTATACTTACATAACTGGCATCAGAACCAGACTCTTAATTTAAAATATATTGCATGGTATATCAAACAGAGGTGAAATTCAGGCATCACATGTCTAGTCCACATGGGATATCTGAACTTCACTTCTTTCCAGTGGGAACTGCACTGCCACAAACCAAAAGCATGGTCCCCAGTGACCAAAGTCAAATACAATGTAAATGGCTTCCCGCAGACAAAGTTCAAACAAAACAAAGGAATGAGGCTTCCTGAATAGAAGCACTATTTTGCTGACGTCTCTGCCATTTGGCCACTGGGAAGTGTCATGACTGACACTTCTCAGAAGCCTATTGTGGCTCATTGCCAGATCAGATGCTGTTAAACCAGCAATGATTAAAAACTGAGTGACGTAGAAATTAATAACATTAGTTATCCTTGCTTCTAGTCATTAAACCTTGATTCTACTAAGAATTAGTAGATCCAATTGTTTCTTAAATCCCTATGAGCTGAAAAAGCAGACTGTATGATCATGGTGTGTCTGAATTCATAATGTCAGCTACTGATCCAATGACCTTTCCAAATGAAACTATTGAAAACTGATATTATAAATCCTAGTATTTAACACTAATTCCACTAAGCATGAGGGACTTGATTCCAGTGTTGGTGACAATGAGGTTACATAATAACCCTGTTGACTTCAGTGATGTTACTCTTGATTTATACTAGTTTAAGAGAGGGAAACAGGCCCTATTCCATTTACCAGATTTCCTAATTAATCAGTATTTCTCAAAAAAAAAAAATCTGAATAACCTATATTGTGCCTACTTCCTGCTTCCACTGAAATCAATAGCAAAGCTTCCACTGAAGTCAGTGGAAGTAAGATCAAGCCTGTGATACATATATTTATTATTAGAGAAGATTGAGGTATGGTTTTGCAAATGAACATGCAGTTTGGATCACTAAGGTTTCTAAAGTTTGAATAATCATAAATAATGAGACAACAGATGAATATCTATGAATCCCAACAGATTATTTGTCCTAACAAAGCAGGTGTCCATTATTTACTATGAGTTTCTCCAGTAAAGGGATAGATAATATGACAGAAAATATCATATTGCCTCTATGTAAATCCATGGCGCACCCACTCCTTGAATACTGCATGCAAATGTGGTCGCTCCATCTCGAAAAAGATATATTGGAATTGGAAAAGATTCAGAAAAGGGCAATAAAAATTATTAGGCGTATAGAACGGCTTCCATATAAGGAGAGATTAATAAGACTGGGACTTTTCAGCTTGGAAAAGAGGCGACTAAGGGGGGATATGATAGAGGTCTATAAAATCATGAGTGGTATAGAGAAAGTAAATAAGGAAGTGTTATTTACTCCTTCTCATAATAGAAGAACAAGGGGCCACCAAATGAAATTAATAGGTAGCAGGTTTAAAACAAACACAAGAAAGTATTTTTTCACTCTATTCACTGTCAACCTCTGGAAGTCCTTGCCAGAGGGTGTTGTGAAGGCCAAGGGTTCAAAGATAGATTCATGGAAGATAGGTCCATCAATGGCTATTAGTCAGGATGGGCAGGAATAGTTTCCCTAGTCTCTGTTTGCCAGACACTGGGATTGGGTGACAGGACATGGATCACTTGATGATAACCTGTCTGTTCGTTCCCTTTGGGGCACTTGCCATTGACCACTGTCAGAGGACAGGATACTGGGCTTGATGGACCTTTGGTCTGACCCAGTATGGCCGTTCTTATGTTCTTATTTCAGTTTCCAAATGTTCCATTCATCTTATCAGGGAGCAGAAACAATACTACAACTTACGTGACCAATAAAATGGTGACTTGCAAACAACCCATGGTCTGAAAATTTCTTGTACAAAGTGTTCAAATAAACACATAATGAATATTGAAACTTTAGTTCAGAAGTTAACTAATCAAAAAACCAAGAGCTACTTTCCTAATCAGGCCCAATTCTCAAATTTAGCTGAGCTGCACATAGGACAGGACTCAAAGAGGAAGCAAAGGTGATTGTATACCTCCCCTGCCCCACTACCCCAATCCTGGGATTGGTTCAGCCTTCAGAATAATTTGGAGCTGCCATAGTGCTGCTCTAAAATACACCACCAGAGGAATCCCCAGCAGGTGGCTCAGTTGGCATTCTGCCAGAGAAGTACAAAGCAAGTAAAATAGGGCCACTCTCTGACCTCTTTGTAGAAAACGCTTCAGCCAGCTGTGCACGTTGTAGAGCAGACTCAGATGCACACTGTTCTCCCACTTTTCTTTCTAGATTACTGCCAACAGAGCACTTTTGCCTTCCCCAGAAGTACAGCTATGGTATGTAAGTGTTTCTGAACATCTTTTGTTGTCAGAAGAGCAGGAATCATCCAAAAGAAAGTCCAGTCCTGCTCTTTATCTACCTCACTGAGACAAAACTCCCCTCTTTTCCACATTTAGCCCTTTAAAGTAATCTAGATAGAAAGACACCCTTTCTGATTAGCATTGTAATAACCCTCTCTCCATAGTAAATGGGTGGATTTCACCGGATGGAATCAAAATGCAGTTAATCAAAATGACTCAAGATTGTACCTTTTCCAGGTGATGCTCTAGGGCAGGGGTAGGCAACCTATGGCACGGGTGCCGAAAGCGGCACACAAGCTGATTTTCAGTGGCACTGATACTGCCCAGGTCCTTGCCACCAGTCTGGGGGGCTCTGCATTTTAATTTAATTTTAAATGAAGCTTCGTAAACATTTTAAAAGCCTTATTTACTTTACATACAACAATAGTTTAGTTATATATTATAGACTTATAGAAAGAGACTTTCTAAAAAAGTTAAAATGTATTACTGGCACGCAAAACCTTAAATTAGAGTGAATAAATGAAGACTCAGCACACCACTTCTGAAAGGTTGCCGAACCCTGCTCTAGGGGCTGCCCTGGTTTGTTAAAGGGCCTTAAAATCTCACCAGGAGCTCTTCCTTCTCCAGCGAATCACCAAAATACTGTGTGAAATAAACTACAAAACCTTGTGATCATTCTCTGCTCACCCAACTCACAGTAGATATTTAGCTCTGAAGTTACCTTCAACAACATCAACACTAGTATCTGAGGACTGACCTCTTTGCAGTCAAGTAATAAGTGTTCTGCTTGTTATTTTCTTCCTTTTTGCATCAGCAAAACCTGAACCAAAGTTCTCCAGCTTTCTGGCAGTTTGTTCTTCCAAATATTTTCCCAAAGAGTCAGACCTTACGTTTAAATTGTAGTTGAGTTATGAGTTTTGAAGGGCTTGGACTTTCCAGACTTTCTCCTGCCTGTATCTGCCAGCCTCTCTTTCTTCTTTCCTCACAGACTACCAACAATATATTCAGAGTTCTTTTCTGGCAAATATACTCTGCATCATCTCTAGTGTCCCTGAAAAGGTAATTGATGTCTAAATCGTGTTTTATGTCAAAGCCAGATCATACTGTCCCATGGTCAAACCCAATCCAGATGCCCCAATGGGAAGAAACTCTAAGGTTTTCCTAGTGGAAATTGCTCCCTGAGATCCCTAAACCCTCTGCAACTTTTCCTTACTCCCCAGTGGTCTGGCTCCATTGGAGTTATGCTACCATCATTTCTCTGATTGCAACTGTAATGGAACATTAAACTGTATCATACTGTTCAGCCATTAGTTGGCCCCATGTGTGACATAACTTACCGTAAAACAGGTATACCTGGCAGTGCATTAAAGTGCACACATCTCTGGTTTAGCTCTCTGGGAAGGAAGCTCTGTAGCCAGTCCATATCTGGTATAGAAGTCTGACCTGATTGTACCAGCCCTGCAACCTACTGTGTGCTAGATGCTCATGACAGCAACTGCATACATGTATTCTCAAGAAAGGAGGCAGCCACAGAACAGGTAAGTTAGGATTTACCTGTGCCTTTCTCCATCCTGTATTCCAAATCACTCCATACACAGAGCAGGGCATGCACCATGGGAGTGGATGGCAGGGAGACAGCTAATCAGAAAGATCTCTAGTGAAGAATTCCTATACAGATGGTTTCTTTGTGTAAGTTGTTATGGGTGGACTGCAACTTGAAATACAACATATTTGTTTTCCTATGGACACTTTCACCTAGGTGCACCCTTTGAAAATTCACTGGCAGGAGCATTTTTCTAGGCACACCCATCCAAAGGACTATTAGTGGGATTTTAAAATGCCATTGAAATCAAGCCTTGTTAGGTACATAAATACCTTTCAAAATCTGGCCCTATGGGCCTATCCTAAAACCCACTGAAGTCAGGTATGTCAATGTGTGTCCTTCCATTGACTTCAGTGGGCTTTGGATCACAGCCTACTTTTGTTGGGCTGAGCTCACTTCTCGGTTCTGTGGTTGCGGACGGTTTTCAAAAACAAAATATCAACATATGTCATTACCATCTTCAGCTGTTTTTATGGGTGCAAAGAGATGGAGACTGGAAACAAACCACTGGAAAATGTGTATAAGTTTCATGTGTGCAAGACAATATTCAACATATATTGAAAATGATTAAATACACACCAATTGTTGATTGCTTAATGGACAGCTTAAAAGGAAGAACATAGCAAACACCAATTAAGATACTGTTCTGATAACAGAGAAGAAAGAGAAACAGGGAAAAGGTTACAAGGATGTAGCCTAACAAGACCCACTTACAAATTATTTTGTAACAATGCATTTATTATTCTAGTCTATAAAAACAAATAAAGTTTATTGAATCAGAACTCAGCTCTGGAGCTTGATCCTGTCCCATTGAAGTCAATGGCAAAAACCTCTTGTTGACTCCTTAGTGAGAAGAGGAGCAAGCCTACCGGCAATCTCCATTTGTAATTGAATGCACATCCCAGATGACTGCAGTGTATTCCCTATGTGTTTAGTTCCATTTATGATGAAGATCTGCTCAAGTGACACAGAGTTTTGTTACTTTTTGCAAGGTGCTGATAATCATAATTAAAGTACTCAATATATATTGCTCTGTGTTTGGCCCCAGAAACTTCACAGGTGTAAATACCCATTAGCATCCAAGTTGTTATTCACCCTTGATCCAATTTGAGACTTTAAAATGCCAGAAAATCATGTTGCATTTTAAGATAAGTGAGAACAAAAAGATAAATCTGACTTAAAGAACTCTGTTTTGACAGCGCAAATTGAACTAGAATCTTGGCACAGAATCATGCTTTTCTTGGGCTGGGGGTCCACAGTTTGCTTTAAGAGCGTCTCTTGAAGTTTTTTTTTTTTTTTTTTTAATATATTTTCATATGATGAGAGGATAAAACAAAGTTAGTGATTTCAGATGTGCTTTGGCGATGCAGTAACTTAAAATTCAAGCAATGAAATACTGGAGGCCATAAGTCCCCAGTTCTGTTATTCTACTGACATCTTTTATCTTTTTATTTATCCAGATCCATATCTGCAAGAAACAGCGTAAAACTAGCAGAAAACTACTAATAGAGGAAATGGGCTTCTAGGAGCTACTGCTGCTGACAGAAACAGGATAAGTGGGAAAGCAGGTTATGATCTACCTCCCCATTTGTGAAGCTGTTACTTTTGCTAGCCAGAGGAAAATAGATCATTATGTCTCCTCCTCCTCCTAAAGCCACTGCCATAGGGACTGAAGAAGGGTAGAAGCTGCTTGTTGAAAATCTTGCAGCCAACTCCAAATGCAGCATCTTCTCCAACCCACTGATGTTTTCTCTAGCTATGGAATTAAGGGGCACTACAACCCTATCTGTTATAGATTTTTAAGATGTTAAGTATGCAGACTCCATGTGCATGTACAGATGCATCACTGATAAGGGTCAAGCTGTCATTGTCTTTCATGGCAATAGTCCAAGAATCAATGAGAACTGAAGTAGTCTTTGAAAGAAGACCAAGAAGTGAGACAGTCTGTAATATCTGGAATTTGCACACTAAAATGTTCCCAGGAACATGAAGATCTGAGCAAAAGAGACTCTTAAGGTCTGGTTTAATCAGAAGCTAAGGAACTGAGTATTTAAGCATAGAAAGGTGAGCAGTTATATCTATCTTATCAATATTATGCACATTAATATGTATCTAAATACATATTTATATGATACATAAGCACTTATATGGGCTAAGGTGGTGTGTAATCTAGACTGTTTCAGAGCTTTTATAATCTTAATGGAAAGCACCATACATACTGGAACATAGGCCTCATCTACACTACGTGTTTAAACCGAATTAACCCTGCACCCGTCCACACAATGAAGCCCTTTATATCGATATAAAGGGCTCTTAAAACTGATTTCTGTACTCCTCCCCAATGAGGGGAGTAGTGCTGAAATCGGTATTGCCATGTCAGATTAGGGTTAGTGTGGCCGCAATTCGACGGTATTGGCCTCCGGGCGGTATCCCACAGTGCACCATTGTGACCACTCTGGAAAGCAATCTGAACTCGGATGCACTGGCCAGGTAGACAGGAAAAGCACCACAAACTTTTGAATTTCATTTCCTGTTTGTCCAGCTTGGAGCTCTGATCAGCACGGGTGGCCATGCAGTCCCAAATCCAAAAAGAGCTCCAGTATTGACCGTACGGGAGATACAGGACCTGATCGCGGTATGGGGAGACAAATCTGTTCTATCAGAGCTCCGTTACAGAAGACGAAACGACAAAGCATTTGAAAAAATCTTCAGGCTATGATAGACAGAGGCCACAGCAGGGACTCAGCACAGTGCTGTGTGACAAGCGTAACGGAAAGCCAAAGAACCAAATGGACGCTCATGGAGGGAGGGAGGGAGGGGGTACTGAGGACTCCAGCTATCCCACAGTCCCCTCAGTCTCCGAAAAGCATTTGCATTCTTGCCTGAGCTCCCAATGCCTGAAGGGTCAAAAACATTTTCCCAGGTGTTTCAGGGTATATGTCATGAATTTACCCCCTTCCCCGCCCCCTGAAAGAAAAGGGAAAATAATCATTTCTCATCTTTTTTAAATGTCACCCTATGTCTACTGCATGCTGCTGGTAGACGGTGTGCTGCAGCGCTGAACAGCAGCATCCCCTCCCCGGTGGCAGACAGAGCAAAATGACTGATATCCGTCCTCATCATCATCCCGTGAGTGCTCCTGGCTGGCCTCAGTGAGGTCGGCCTGGAGCACCTGGGGAAAAATGGGAATGACTCCCGGTCATTCCCGGCAAACGATACAAAAGGCTTGGTAACCATCCTCATCGTAGCAGCTGGAGCCTGAGCTCCATCAGCCCCCACCCCTCCCCTTTTGTGTCTAAAGAAAAGATTCTGTACTCCCTGAACTATCATAGCAGCGGAAGGCTGCGCTCCTCTCCCCCACCACTCTTCAATGTCCTGCCTGGACTATCATAGCAGCTGGAGGCTGCCTCCCTCTCATTTTATCTCGCTAAAAAGTCAGTGTTTCTTATTCCTGCAATTCTTTCTTACTTCATCACACAAAGGGGGGACACTGCCACAGTAGCCCAGGAAGGGTTGGGGGAGAGGAACAATGGGTGGGGTTGTTGCAGGGGCACCCCCTAGAATGGCATGCAGCTCATCATTTCTGCGGGATCTCTGGGGCTCTGAGCCGGAGTAGCGGTGCTCTCTGGTTCTCTAGTAGACTTGCCCCATATTCTAGACAGGACTGACTCTATTTTTAGACAAAAACAGAAGGTTACCTAGGGAGTCATTTCCATTTTTGTCCATGCATCCCCGGCCAACCCTCAGCAAGGCCAGCCAGGAGCACCCATGACAGCAGCAGACGGTACAAAAGGACTGATAATCGTCATTGCCAATTTCCAATTGCAAAACTGTGCAAAATGACTGATAACCATCATCTCATCGCCAATTTCCAATTGCAGATGGTGATATAGGGCTGGTAACTGTCTCTGCTACCTTGCAAAGGCAAATGAATGCTGCTGTGTAGCACTGCAGTACCGCATCTGTCAGTAGCATCTAGTACACATACGATGACAGTGACAAAAGGCTAAAAGGGCTCCATGGTGTCCATGCATTGGCATCTGCCAGGGCAATCCAGGGAAAAAGGGCGCGAATGATTATCTGCCATTGCTTTCACAGAGGAAGGTTGAGTGACGACCATTTACCCAGAATCACCCGTGACGCTGTTTTTTGCATTGGGATCTCAACCCAGAATTCCAATGGGCAGGGGAGACTGCGGAACTATAGGACAGCTAAGGGACATCTACCCACAGTGCAACGCTCTGGAAATTGATGCTAGCCCGGTACATGGACGCACACCGCCGAATTAATGTGCTTAGTGTGGCCGCGTGCACTCGACTTTATACAATCTGTTTTAAAAAAACGGTTTCTGTAAAATCGGAATAATCCCATAGTGTAGACATACCAATAGACATAATTAAAACAAAAACTTAACTGGAATATAAAATACTATGAAAAGTGATAAGACGGAGAGATTCAGGAATCCATATGGGATTCTAGAGCACAAATCCCATTATCTCCCCCAAATATTTTAGGGCCTAATTCTTCACTGTAGTAATTTTCACCTGTCCATAGCAGGTGTAAAAGGGTACGGATCTGAATTCTCCACTCACTTGCTTTTTTCACATTTGGTGCACTGTGCCTTCTCACAGATGTTCAAAATCTGAGCTGCACTGCTTAGCAGTGATTGTTCAGATATATCACTTGGGATAATTTTAATTTCAGACTGAGTGAGCATCTAAGCACACCTGAGGCAAGAACTTGCTCATGGACATTTAAAATTTGGTTTGTATATATGCTGGTGCTCTGAAATTCTCTTTCTGAGAACATATATATGCCAGCAAAATGTAATCACTCACATATTTACAGAACACAAATAGAGAAGTAAATACATTTGAATGAATATTTCTGGAGCATTTTTTGTAGCTTTAGCCCAGGTCTGCTTTTTACTTATTACCACTGCTAAGCCAATACAGCTGAAAGAGAGTGACGAAGTGGTAAGAATAAATTATCAGCTAATTTCTAAATGAACAATCTTCACTACTGCCTGGGTATGATGTATGACAAAAGGAACACAGTTTTATTTTCAAATTTCAGAGTAAGTTTCTAGTCATCTGGCACTTGGCAATTAGAAATTCACCTTTTGACATGTATACTTAGCAATGTGTCATGGAGATAATTAAGCAACAATAAAGTATAGAAAACCCACCATTTTTCACTTTGCAGTTAACTGCACTCCATCATGACTATGAAACAGATTATGCATACAATACTCAAAACATAAGACTAACGATAATGAAACCTGACCTTTTGTAGGTTGCATTCCATCTTATTATGTTCCATCTTATTTAGGAACACATATTTTATGCTAGTTACAGTCTTCACTGGAACCCCAATCCTGCAAACAATTATGCAGGTGTTTAACTTTACTCCTATTATGAGTGCACATCATAGTAAAGTTAAGCACATGTGTAAGTGTTTGCAGGATGGGAGCCTAGTTCATTAAAAATCATGGGGTATGCCAGATGATGCATATAGCACATATACTGATAACTTCTCTCATCTGCGCTCTCTGTAAAACTTCTACCATGGGCCAATTACAAAGTAAATAATGTGTGAATTATGGGACTATAACTATTGAAGAGTGTGGTCACATCACATACTATGAGAGGAAAGCTTACGTGGTTTTGATTCTCTTCAGGTTCTTATACTGAACTCCCCAAATGGAATTCCACAATGCAACAGTCCATTCTTAAAACAATTTACACAACATTTGGAGTCAACCTATTTTAAAAACTGCAAGCCCACAGAAGGTGCTTGTGAAGGGGAACAGTCACCAGCAGTGATGTTTAGTGGTCAGGCCAGGGTGTGGAAGGTGTCTTCAGGGATGCCACTGCAGATTTTTTTTGGCGGGGGGGGACAATTTAGTCTTGATTCCAGAGGCTACTTAGGCACCTCAAAACTCTAGTGTTTTGGCAGATAACTTAGCAATTACCTGACAGGAGCACTGTACTAATTCATATATAAGAGAAAGAAAAATAAATAAATATTAGACCCAGTGAGCTCTAATACTACCGTGTTCTGACATCTTGTGGCAAGTCACTTAAGGGACACTAGTCAAAATGTTGATGTATATTCTTACTTTGTTACTAACTCAGCAGAGAGAGAGACCCCATCAGGACTCCTGAGTTCTATCCCAGCTCTGAGAGGGGAGTTGGGTCTAATGGGTTACAGTGGCGGGGGGCAGATACAACTGGGTTATATATAAGAACATCAGATTGGCCATACTGGGTCAGAGCAATGGTCCATCTAGCCCAGTAGCCTGTCTTCCGACAGTGGCCAATGACAGGTGCTTCAGAGGGAATGAGCAGAACAGGCAATCACCAGGTGATCCAACCCCTGTCCTCCACTCCTAGCTTCTGTCAAACAGAGGCTAGGGACATGCAGAATATGATGTTGCATCCCTGCCTATTCTGGCTAATAGTCATTGATGGACCTATTCTCCATGAACTTATCTAGTTCTTCTTTGAACCCTGTTATAGGTTTGTCTTTCACAACATCCCCTGCAAAGTGAGTTCCATAGGTAGATTGTGAAGAAATACCTTCTTCTGTTTGTTTTAAATCTGCTGCCTATTAATTTAATTGGATGACACCTAGTTCTTGTGTTATATGAAGGAGTAAGTAACATTTCCTATTTACTTTCTCCACACAACTCATGAGTTTATAAACCTCTATCATATTTCCCCTTAGTCATATCTTTTCCAAGATGAAAAGTCCCAGTCTTTTTAATCTCTCCTCGTACAGAAGCTGTTCCATACCCCTAATCATTTCTGTTGCCCTTCTCTGTACTTTTTCCAAATCCAATATATCTTTTTGAGATGCGGTGACCAGATCTTCACACAGTATTCAAGATGTGGGTGTACCATGGATTTATATAGAGGCAATATGATATTTTCTGTCTTATTATTGATCCCTTTCCTAATGATTCCCAACATCATTAGTTTTTTTTATTACCACTACACATTGAGCGGATGTTTTCAGCGAACTATCCACAATGACTCCAAGATCTCTTTTTTGACGGCTAGTAGCTGATTTAGACCCCATCATTTTGTATGTATAATTGGGGTTATGTTTTTCCCCAGTTACTGTGCATTACTTCACATTTATCAATACTGAATTTCATTTGCCATTGTGTTGCCCAGTCACCCAGTTTTGTGAGATCCCTTTGTAACCCTTTGCAGTCAGCTTTGGACTTAACTATCTTGCTTTCAGGATCATCTAATGATTCTGAATTTAACTGAATGACAAGCCTTTAGTTATCTTAATCACCCTGCCTCTGTTTATAAACAAATTCCCATGCCCAAAGGGGGAAGCTTGGAGGAGCACAAGACTTATCACATTCCACACTCAAGCTGTGCTGCAGTTAGGAGCTCCATCTGGGCCTAGGGCATGCACTGTGAACAGACCTCTGGTCTGAAACACAGCGGGGCAGGAACCCTCCCCTGCACCCCCCTAAACGGTATCCCCATGTGGACTAGGCATGAGCCACATGTCTCCTAACCTGCACATCCTGATGATCCAGAGACCTCTCTCCAGATCCCAGAGCTTCTTCAGAGCTTCTAAGGAGCCAGATGGCATCTGGCCACTCTCCCTCCACCCCAGCAGTCCAGTAGAACCTGTTTGCAGACATGTCAAGTGTCCTGTCCTGCCATTCTCACATGTGGGAGATTAATGCAGTCACAGAGTCCAGTCTGGGTGTCCTGCATTCCTCTGGGCTGTGAGAAGCAGGGAGATATGAACTGAAATGGATCTTCCTGTGCATGGGCTGAGTGGGCAACCTCTCTGCTGTCCTAGCTGGTTTCCAGCCCACACACAGCTGCCAAGGACTAAGGAGGAGGTGATGGATTTACCCCAAAGGTAGGTGTGGGAAGAAACAGAGTGAAGAGGTGATCAGACAGCCATCTCATAGCATTCCTCCTAGAGTCACTCCAACAACCCTCTGGCTCCTTCCTGCCATAGGCAGCAGCATCTAGGTTTCATGGGGAATTTCTGAATCAATCCTCTAGAAAGCTGCCTCTAGCTCTCTACAAGCTCTCACACAGCCCTGTCACAAGAGGTAAGGAATAAGGTCCTGCCTTCCCCAATTTGCTCAGGGCAGTCCTCTCAGAGCAATCAGTGTAGGGCTTTATGCCTCTTTACAAACTGATCACTTTACATGGTGTGCCAAGATGCTGCACACCCCTTGGCAGCTCTGTTTAGAGCCACATTAACTCCCATGGGGACTTATGCTCTAAATGTGCCAGCCCTGAGGGAAGGATTCTGTGGAAAACAGATGTTTCCCTTGCTCCAATCCAGGCTCTGCTGTTCTGATGCTGCAAAGCTGATACGGAAGGCTTGAGGGTTCCTGGAGAGCAAGCTGCAATGCCAGCAATCCCTTGCTGCCATGGCCATTGGGACATGTTGTCTTTCGCCAATGGCACCTTCCAGTGGAGAGAAGAATGTGACACATGAGTTGGAGTCTCTCCCTGGCTTACAGATAACCAGTGATGACCTGTGCCTGTCGAGAGTGGGGGTGGATGGACAGAGTGAGGGCTTCAGTGTTACTGAGCATGCTCAGTTCATATGAGCATGCTGAGTAAAAACCTAGAAGCAACTCAGGGGGGAGGGGTCCATGTGATCCTAGATGCCCCCTCCCCCACACATCGCCTCTGCAGATAACCCTCCTGCGGTAACACAAGTGTGCACTCAGGGGAATGCTGTGATGCGGTGTACATGCCCTGCAAGGTACTCACTCCAAGTGTGAAGGGAAGTAATACTGCTTTTAGCACTGGAGTTTGGGAAATAAGGAAGAGGAGTTGGAAATTCTCACTGAGGAGGGGAAAGTGGGTAGAATGGGGAAACCTGGTGGGACAATGTGTATTAATGGAATGTTAGTGTCGCTGGTTACAATCCATATAGGAAGGGGAGAGAGAATAAAAGTGGTGGGCTCGGTGTCACTTGACATTAGACACATCATTACCTGTTTAAAGTTCTTGGTTATTGAGAACCTCAGGATCTCAAATGGACAGGGCTCAGCCTGCTAACTAACACAGCCCAATAGGGGAACCGAGTGGGGGGCTAGTATGGTTCACTGAATCCAAACCAGAAATGAGGTTCAGTTTCTCCTTTAGCACCTATCTGTGCCTTGTTGGAAGACAATTGGGTTAGCATGGGGGACTTCCTTTTTAGAGACAGACCAGGGAGGTCTCACGTAGTCAGTAGTAAATCATCCTTGGAGATTTAAAAAAAATATATAGATACTTTTCTAACACAAAGTTTTGGACCCAGCTAGGGGTGACTCTAATGTGGGTCTCATTGTGGTGGGCAAAGATGAACTGATCACTGGACTGGATCTTAGTTACCCTGGGGGCGGTGATCATGACTTGACTGTATTCAGTAAGGACTAATAGAGGACAGCTCCAACCAGCCATATTTATAACTGGTGCATTGAAAGGACTAACTTTCCAAACAGCTCTCTCCTCCTAGGGGTGGCAGCTGCCTCCACTCCTGACTTGGCCCTCCAGCCAAGTTAGTTCCAAACTTCACTCCTTCTGAGGTAGTCTAGAAATAAAAGCCAAGGAATCAACACCCAACAACTGGTTAGTAGGTGTGAGGGGGAAATCCCTCCCTCTCTCGGTATAACAGAAGCAGGTCCTCTGTTCCATCAGGGAGGGACCTTCAGGCAGCTGCTGAGGGAGAGATCCTGCCTTCCCTCAGGACCTGAAAGATAAAGATCTTTCCTCCTGCCTGGTTTGCCCACAAGTGAGCTGTTCTGTTCCCTTTTAAATCCTCTCCCCAGTCTGTGCTTCCCCTGCAGGTGTGTTGGGGTGGGGTCGGGTGAGACCAGAGCAGCTCCTTAACCCCTTCTTGCCTAGTGTGGGATTTGTATTCCCCATCGCAAATCCAAACAGAGGGGAAAAAACCTTGAAGTTACCAGTTTCCATATTGTTAACTGATAACAAACCTAGTATGCCTGAGGGCCTATTTTTGCAATTAGAACTTTTTGTTATATTAGGTACATTGATCTAATGCATCAGATGTATATTTTGGGTAGCAAATTAATACCTTCCCTAGCAATAACAATGTGAATTTTGAATCCTTTTAGCTTCTCGTTAACTCTTTGGAAGGCGACTTTAGATGATGTTTCGTGTGGCAGGCATTCTTTTGTCCTGTGTCATCCTGGCTTCTCTGTTGCTAGGCTCTGGAGGAGATTTGGAAAGGATCCACTCAGCGGCCTGCAGAAGGCTGCATTATAATCCAAAAGTTTGTTACTTTTCATCCTGATTTCCTTCCGCTTCTGGAAGGTGATGTTCAGGCGTTTTTTCATGGACCATGAATTCTAGATGACTTTTTCAAATTTCTGGGTACAGAGAACTTTTGGAGACCACCTTTCCCATGTCGCCAGTAGCTTACTAAACCGTTGCATTCATGGATGAGCTATTCACGCACCATTTCCCTGAATAGCTCCTCTGCATACTTTGATGGGATTTCATCACATGCCTGGAAAATTACTAGGTTTTCCAATATTTCTAAAATATTAAAGGGATTCCCCTGCCACAAACAAAGTCATGGCCTGTACTGGTAAATGTCCCTGTAGTGAGGCGCCCTGGCTCCCAGCTGCTCCTGAGAGGGCTGAGCAACTGACGCTGCCAGAGTGGGCGGAGCCACTGCCACCAGTTCCCACCCCCCAGAAGTCAAGGGGCAGGACAGGAAGTATAAAAGCCCAGCCCCGGTGCTCACTTGGAGGCCGGCTGCCAAAGAGACCAGATGCGGGTGGCCGAGTTCCCGCCCGGCCTGAGCTTCCCCGTGCCCGGTATCCTGAGGACTGGCCGAGCCTGCCCTGTACCCAGTATCCTGAGGACCTGCCTGAGCTTCCCTGTGCCCGGTATCCTGAGGAACCCATGGTCTGGGACCCACCAGAAGATGCAGACGAGACACAGGTGCCCAGAGAGGGGGAGGTTGGAAGTGGCCCGGGGGTAACCGACCCTGGTTTGGCTCCGGGAGAGGCTGAACCGATGTCAGTGTGTTGCAGCCAGGTTCCCCACTGACAGCAGCGAGTCTTGGCCACTGCTAGGGCCCCAGGCTGGAACGCAGTGGAGTGGGAGGGCCTGCGTTCCCCCTGCCACCCGTCCAAGGGTGGCAGACTCCCCCTCTCGCTGGCCTGACCTATTTTGCCGTCTGTAGTGAGGCATCCTGGCTCCCAGCTGCGCCTGAGAGGGCCGAGCCCCAATGCCAGACGTTTACATGTGGTGCCTTCTCTGAGGAGTTCCGCCCAGGACGTGGGCGCGAGCTCTCGACTCCGGTGAGAAGGGGGCTGTGGGGGAGAGACTCCCCTCCTGGGAGATGGATCTGTCCCAGCTCCTTGCCCTTGTGACTGAGAATCAAGAACGACAGCAGGCGGCCCAGTCGTGGAAGCAGCAGGAGCAGCAGGCCACCCACCTCCAACAGCAACAGCAACTTGTCAAGCAGCTGGGAAGCCAGCAGCGCTAGCTGCTCCAAGAG
Source organism: Chelonoidis abingdonii (assembly GCF_003597395.2). NCBI lineage: Eukaryota > Metazoa > Chordata > Testudines > Testudinidae > Chelonoidis > Chelonoidis abingdonii. The sequence continues at coordinate 105,340,314 of NC_133770.1, read as the reverse complement.
CTGATCACCCAGCACCAGGAGCTCCAATGCCAATGCAACCAGCAGCTCGCAGAGGCTCGGTCCGCGCCAGAGGGACCCCAGCCGGGGGGCACAGATGGGGCTCTGTGGCCCAGTCCCCCAATCCGGCTGACGAAGATGGGCCCCGGCGACGACCCCGAAGCCTTCCTCGTCACATTCGAGTGAGTGGCGGTCATCGCAGGGTGGGCCCATGACCAGTGGGCTGCCATCCTGGCCCCCTACCTGACACAGACCTCTCAGGCGGTCTGTCGAGGCCTGTCGGCGAAGGCAGCCCAGGATTGCAACCAGGTGAAGGTCGCAGTCCTAGACGCCCTAGATGTAAGTCTGGAGATGTTCCGACAGAAATTTAGAAGCCTGGCCTACCCCATCGGGGCCCGGCCCCGTATGGTAGCCCAGGAACTCCGGAAGACCTGCAAGAGCTGGTTGCAGCCAGAACACTGGACGGTGGAAGAGCTAATGGAGCAAGTGGTGCTGGAGCAGTTCACCCACATCCCTCCCCTGCAGGGAAGGGCCTGGGTCCTCCATCATCGGCCTGCGACCCTGGTCACCGCCGTTTCCCAGATGGAGGACTTCCTCGTGGCTGAAGCACCGGTGGGACCAGCGGTTCGAGCAGCACCACCGGGGGCAGAGCGCCCTAGCTCTGAGAAGAAGACGGCGCCCGGCCGGGCTGACTCCCGAGTTGCATATTGGGAGGCGGAGGCCCGGACCCATACCCCGGCAGCTCCCGGGCGACCTGCTCGGACCCTGACTCCAATGACACGGGGGGGCCTCCGGAACCCTCCAGGGGGCACCCCCGGGACCCGGCCTCGGTCCGGACGAACAGACCTGGGGCTCTGCTTTTCCTGCAGGGAGTATGGCCATCTACAGCGGGACTGCCCCAGACTCGAGTGCACTTTTGACCAGGTCTGTTCAGGGGAAGCCCATGCCCGGCGATCCCAGGCAGCCAAGATCACCGTGCCCGTGATGGTTGAGGGGTACCCGACAACGGCCCTCCTCGACTCGGGCTGTGGACAGACATTGATCCGGCAACACTTGGGTCCCCCAGCTGATGCCAGCCTGGGAGAAATTCAGCTACAGTGCATCGACGGGGACATCCGACCTTACCCCAGCACCCAGACCCAACTGACAATTGATGGGGTCACCCGCCCGATGGTAGTGGGGCTGGCACCGCGGCTGGCATATCCGGTGATCCTTGGCCAGGACTGGCCCAAGTTTCCCGCAGTCCTACACCGCCACACCAGGGGGGACCTGGAGCCCATGCCAGCCTTGGAGGGGGAGACCCCAGAAGCCGAGGAAGACGAGCCGGAGGCACTCAACCTTGCCGACCGGCCGGGAGGAGTGGAGGACGTCTCTCTGGGAGGGGTGGAGGATCCCTTGGCCCCCATGGATTTTTGCTGAGACCAAAGGGCCGACCCTACACTCAAGCAGGCTTACAAACAACTGGCCATCATGGATGGAACCATCCTCAATCCCGGTCGGGCGGCACAGTAGCCACGTTTTGAGCTGAGACGAGAACGTCTGTATCGGGTCGAGCGGGACCCACACACCGGGGAGCCCCAGAGCCAACTCCTCGTGCCCCGATGTCATCGGTGGGCAGTCCTGAAGCTGGCCCATGATGTCCCAGCAGCCGGACACCTGGGTCATGACAAGACACTGGCCCGGATACTGAGGCACTTCTTTTGGCCGGGTATATATCAGGAAGTAAAATAGTACTGCAGCTCCTGCCCAGAGTGCCAGCTGGCCGCACCAGCACGAACTCCCAAGGCGCCCCTAGTGCCCATGCCCATAAACTCCCTTCGAGCGCGTGGCTATGGATCTAGTGGGGCCCCTCCCCAAGAGCATTGCGGGGTTCCAGTACATCCTGGTTATGTTGGACTATGCCACCCAGTTCCCCGAGGCGATTCCCCTGCGAAACATCACAGCCCGCACTATTGCAGGTGAATTGGTGAAGGTCTTCACCTGCGTCGGCCTGCCCCGGGGGATCCTTATGGACCAGGGGACTAATTTCACCTCACGATTACTATGCCAAGTGTGTGAACTCCTGGGGATCAAACAACTGCGGATGTCGGTATACCATCCCCAGACCATTGGATTGGTCAAGAGATTCAATCGGACTCTAAAGGACATGCTGCGCAGATTCCCCCAGCAGGACCTCTGCTGATGGAACCAGCTACTCCCACCCTTGCTGTTAGCGGTACAAGAGGTCCCTCAATCATCGACCAAATTTTCGCCATTTGAACTGCTGTACGGCCGCCGGCCCCGGGGCCTCTTGGATCTAATGCGGGAAACCTGGGAGCAAACCTCCTCCCTCACCCAAGGCCTTTTGAAGTACGTGATCCAGCTGCAGGAGCATCTGAGGCAGGTGGGGGCCATGGCCCAACAGAATTTGAAAGCCGCCCAAGAAACACAGGCCCAGAGCTACAATCAGGATGCACAGACCCGTAACTTTCAACCCGGGGACCGGGTCCTTCTCCTTCTTCCCTCCAACGAGTCCAAGCTCCTGGCTCGGTGGCAAGGACCATATGAGGTGGTTAGGAAAGTAGGACCAGTCACCTATGAAATCAACCAGCCCGACCGGCAAATGAAGCGACAGCGATACCACATTAACCTTCTCAAGCCCTGGCAGGAACGAGAAGGTCTTCTGATTAACCCCTACCCACCAGAACCTGAGCTAGGACTCCAGATAACCCACACCAATGACCCAGAGGGGCTCCAGCTTGGGAAGACACTGACGGAGGCCAGCTTAAGCAAACCCAGTGCCTCCTACAAGCATTCTCCCTCACTTTCACGGCCCATCCGGGATACACCACCCTGGTACACCATAGTATTCAGACGGAGCCTGGAGTGGTGGTCCGGGGAACGACCCGGCCCCTGCCCTATCATAGGAGGTGGGTTGTTGACAAGGAGGTAGGGAACATGTTAGACTTGGAGGTGATTGAACCCTTGCAGAGTGGCGTAGCCCGTGGCGCTGGTCCCAAAGCCCGATGGCTCTCAAAGTTTCTGCATCGACTTCAGGCGCATCAATGCCATCTCCAAATTAGATGCCTACCCCATGCCCTGGATAGACAAGCTGTTGGCCTGGCTAGGAGAGGCCCGGTATATTACTACCCTGGATTTAAGTAAGGGTTACTGGCAGATCCCCCTTGATCCAACTTCCAGGGAGAAGACGGCCTTCACCACCCCAACTGGCCTCTGTCAATTTAGCCGGATGCCCTTCGGCCTCCATGGGGCCCTGGCCACATTCCAGCACCTGATGGACCGCCTCCTCCGGCTGCATCAGGACTACGCAGCGGCTTATCTGGATGACATGGTCATCTACAGCTGCCACTGGGAGAGCCACTTAACCTCAGGACGGCTGCGACCTGCTCTAACGGCCAGCCCTAAGAAGTGCCACATCGGCTGGCAAGAGACCACCTACCTGGGGTACACCATCGGAAATGGACAGGTGAAACCCCTCGTGGACAAGGTTCAGGCCGTTGCAGCCTGTCCCCCGCCAACCACGAAATGCCAAGGACGCCAAGGACTAGTTGAGCCTGCCAGGTATTATCGGTGGTTCATTCCCCAGTTTGCAGCAATCGCCGCTCCCTTGTTGGGGCTCCTAACCAAGGACAGCCCTGCAACAAGTGAAATGGACCCCCGCGTGTGACGAGGCCTTTCAAACGCTTAAAGCAGGTCTCTGCCATGAGCCAGTCCTGTATAGCCCCAATTTTTGCCAGCCGTTCATCCTACAGACTGAGGCCTCGGAGGTGGGGCTCAGCGCTGTCCTCTCCCAAGAGGTGGATGGGGAAGAGCATCCGGTCCTCTACGTCAGCCGGAAGCTGTTTCCTCGAGAGGAAAATTATGCCATGGTTGAAAAGGAAACCCTCACAGCGAAGTGGGCTTGCGACACCCTGTGGTACTATCTCCTTGGGGCCCCTTTCACCTTGGTCACCGACCACGCTGCCCTCCAGTGGTTGGCACGCATGAAGGACCATAAGATACGGCTGCAGCGATGGTACCTGGCCCTATGCCTTCACCGTTTGCCATAGGGCTGGGAAGGATCATGCAAACGCGGACTTCCTTTCCCGCCAGCCTTGAGGGGGAGGCCATGCCTAGTATCCTGAGGAGCTGCCTGAGCTTCCCCATGCCCGGTATCCTGAGGAAGACTGGCCAAGCCTGCCCTGTGCCCGGTATCCTGAGGAGGGCCTGCCGAGGGGTCTGAACCCTGACCTATTTTGCCGTCTGTAGTGAGGCGCCCTGGCTTCCAGCTGCGCCTGAGAGGGCCAAGCCCCAACTCCGGACGTTTACAGTCCCCAAACTGCAACGTTTGGGGGGAGGGATAGCTCAGTGGTTTGAGCATTGGCCTGTTAAACCCAGGGTTGTAAGTTCAATCCTTGAGGGGGCCATTTGGGGATTGGTCCTGCTTTGAGCAGGGGGTTGGACTAGATGATCTCCTGAGGTCCCTTCCAACCATAATGAAAAAAAAACAAAAAAAAATTCAACCTATCCTGTATCAGCCAGATCCAGCTTCTTAATTGTTCTTAATTGATTTAAAGTAAAAATGAACAGGTTAATGCACAGTCATCCCATGAAACTGTTTGCCAGGAGATGATGTGAAAGGCAAGACTACTATAGGATATGAAAAATAACTAGATAAATTCATGGAGGATAGATCCATCAATGGTTATTAGCCAGATGGACAGGGATGATGTCCTTAGCGTCCCTTTGCCAGAAGCTGGGAATGGGCGACAGGTGGATCACTTGATGATTACCTGTTCTCTTCATTCCCTCTGGGATACCCGGCATTGGCCACTATTGGAAGACAGGATACTGGGCTAGATGGACCTTTGGTCTGACCCAATAAGGCCATTCCTATGTTCTCATGTAAAAATCGGTGTTACTCACACACCTGCACAGGGTGGGCTTGTGAGTGTGTGAATCTTCCAAGCACAGAAGAGAGATGGAGTGTACACAAGAATTTATGGAAGAGTGATATAGAAACCTTTCACAGTATTGCAAATCATGGCCTTGTGGACAGACAGAAAGCAAAGTGGGGGAATCTTCCCCCAAGCCGCATGGCAATACAATGAATAAAGCCTCTGTTTCCTTCCATTGGAAGACACTTCCACAGCTGGTGGGCCAAGCCTGCTGCCTGGTACTGCAGGTGCTACAAGTGGCCAGCAGTGGGGCAGAAGGAGGAGGACCATGCAGAAGGTTTGGCAATAGGGTCAAGGAGGAGCAAAAGTCACTTGCTTTCAAAACAGCCAAGGAGGAGGAGGACACAGTCCATAAGGAGAGACTGCTCTAGAGGTTCCTGGATGAAGGGAAATGGAGCAGAGATCGGACATGTAGACATGACAGTGGAATGGTCCTCGTTCACAATGCTTGGAGGTTGGAGAATGGCATTTCTAGCAGTGCCAATGAACAAAATTACAAATCGAGTTTGTGTTCCAAACTATTGATAGTTGTGTGTCTGAGAGAAAGATCCTCTAACCCCTGTCCAGGAGATGTACTCCTATCTCTGAGACCAGTGAGGTGGCAGAGAACATACCAGTTTATGCCGTACATTCCACCTTTTCTGGTCAGTCCTGAACCCTCCAATTCCCTGATTAATCATCTTCTGACACTTGACAGCTTTTATATTTTAGCTGTAATGATTATTCAGACACTCAGCCAAATCATGGTCCCGCTCCCATGTGATGCCCCACTTCCCCCATCTCTGAAGTGGTAATAATCCTGACCCACATTCAGAAAGTGTTTGATCGTCTCTCTTCTCAAGTCCCTGCCCTCCTTGCCCAACCTTGGTCTCCGCCCTGTTATCTTCCTACAGCAAAAAATGTTTAAGGTCAGAAAGGACCATTATGTCCATCCAGTCAGACCATCTGTATAACACAGGGCCTAGAATGGCACCAAGTGGTTCCTCCAGAAAACCCATGACATGTGACTGAGCCAGAGCATATCTTTGAAAAGACATCCACATGCATCAGAGCCAGCTGGTTAAGAGAAAATCTTTTTTCTGCAGTGATGTGAAGTTAAAGGACATGGAGGAGAAGAAAACCTCTACTTGGGCTGTGACTGAAGCTGGAGCAGAGAGGCCGGGATAACCACGGTGAGGGCCAAGGCTTGGCTATCAGCAGACGTGCCATTTTCTATTCGTGGCTTTTTGACCATGAACGAATCTCTTTGCCGTTGCGTGCCTCAGTTTCCCCAACTATAAAATAAAGCTAATCGAGGTTATGTTTATTCTTCCCCATTTTACAGGGAGGGAAACTGAGATACAGTTGGGGCCTGTCTACGCTACCGATCTATAGTGTATTGTAAGCTGCTGATCCCCACATGTTGTTCAGAGCTAGGGTGACTAGATAGCAAGTGTAAAAAATTGGGACTGGGTGGGGGGCAATAAGTGCCTATATAAGAAAAAGCCCCCAAAATCAGGACTGTCCCTATAAAATCAGGACACCTGGTTGCCTTATTCAGAGCCTATGGATAGCCTAAGTGTGTGTTGGTTCTGTGCTTAGCCCCTATGGAACAGCTGGGCTGGACAGCCTTTTCTTGGTGTGCTGTGGGGAGCAGGTACCAAGCACTAGGAATCTGAAGAGGCTCTCAAGGACTAATTCTTGAAAATTATTGTTATCAATGAACTGGAAGCCAAAATAAAATCACTGCTGATAACATTGGTGGGTGACAAAATACTGTCAGAGTGGTAATTAATGATGAGGACAGGCAGTAATACAGAGCAATCTGGATCCCTTAACAAGCTGGACCCATTCAAACAAAACAAATCTGAACAGAGCCAACTGCAAGGTCCTATACCTAGCAACAAAGCATGCCAGCCACACCTACAGAATGGGAAAATGTATCCAGGAAAACAGTGACTCTGAAGGGGATCTAGGGGCCTGTAAACAGGCAGACTCACCCCTGTGGCGACTCCTGCTGGTTGTCCTCAGGAATTAGCTCTTTTTCCAGCCAGGAGCACCTTCTGCAGGCTGGTGATCCATCTGTCCTCTTGGACCCTGTTTCCCTCCTTGAACCCCAGTACTCTTTTAACTTGGGCGCTGCCCCCTGGCAATACCCCACCAAGCTGGGTCTCCCCTCCCTGGGGAACCCCCAACCCACTATCCCCACTTTGCCTCAGTTTTGACTACTGCCCAGTCTCCATCTAGTCCCCATTCACTAGGGCAGGCTGCAGTATCAGCCACTCATAATAGGCAATGGGGTTTGGACCTGCTGCCTTGGCCTACCCCTTGGGCTGCCCCCTGCACCCACCCAGTACTTCTTGGCCTTGTGCTAGGCCAAAGCCTGGAGCTTTCCAGGCTGGAGCTCCCCAGGTCCTCTGCCTTTCCCCAGCCCTACTCCACTCACATACCCTGTGTCTAGCTCCCTGCAGCCAGACCCTTCTCCCTCTACAGGCAGAGGGAGACTGCCTGGACCTCTGGCTCACAGCCTTTTATAGGGGCCAGCTGGGCCTGACTGGGGCATGGACACCGCTGAGCCTACTTTCCCCAATCAGCCCAGGCTTCTTGCCCCAGCCACAGCCCTCTCCTCGGCTGTTTCAAGCCCCACAGGGCAGGAGCAGCTAATCACTCTGCTACAGGGCCATATTGAGTAAGATGTTCAACATGAGCTTCCAGTGTGATGCTGTGGTGAACAGGGCTAAAGCCATCATTAGATGAATGAGCAGCATAGTGAGATGGATAGGGAGGTGGCATAGCATCAGTGAGACTGATATTGGAATACTGCATCCAGTTTTGGTGTCCATCTTTGAAAAAGATGTTGAAAAATTGGAGATGGGGCAGCAAAGAGCCATAAAATGTTTTGGGGGCTGGAGAAAAATGCCTTCTAGTAAGCTGTTGAAAGAGCTCAGCCTGTTTAGCTTATAAAAAATATTGGGAGGTGACTTCATTGAAGTGTTGAAGTGACTTCATGGAGAAAAAATATTGTGTATTAAAGGGCTCATTAATCTAGCAGAGAAAAGCATAATAAGACTCAGTGGCTGGAAACTGAAATGAGAACAATTCGTATTAGAAATAGGGCACAAATATTCAGACCCAGTGGCTGGAAACTGAAAAGAGAAAAAATCATATTAGCAATAAGGCACAAATATTCAACAGTGAGGATAATTCACCAAGGAAACAAACTACAAAGGAAAGTGGTGGGAATACTCCACCTCTTAAAGTCTTCTAATAAAGACTAGATGACATGTTTGGTCAAAAACTAGCTACTGTGCTATACAATAGACCTGCAATATGCTCAGATAACATGCTCTAATTGTCTCTTCTGGCCATAGAGTTTGCTAATTTCAAAATGAAAACTCATTCAGTGGGCTGGTCCAGAGGGACCAGCTCAAACATCCAAACTGGCTGGCCTGGGGAAGGACATTAGCAATACAGCGGAAGGGTGGGTGTGACTGTGACATCGCAAGGGCCTTTTGCAGGACCTCAGCCTATTGGACAAAGGTGGTGGGAAAGTGATGATGTCACAGAGAGACCTTGACATCAGCCAGGCAGGACAGGGGTGTATGATGGGGGCAACCTCAGAGACAGACCCCTGTGGCTTTGCCTCGGCAAGTCTTTTTCTCGAGGTCTCTGCTTAAGGACTGAGAGAGAATTCACTTTCATATTTGTGAGCGTGAGGAGGATCTTCTTTGGAGTTTTCTCCTTTTCGTTTACTGATTTTGCTAGAAAACAAGCATCCCTGTTTAGAAGGTAAGAGCCTCTGAGATTTTTGGAACCTGTTCGGTCTGATCCATCAGGTGCCAGCTGAATTCTAGGCCTGGAAAACACTAGATTGAGATGGCAGAAATTTATTCCCCACCTAGGACTTTGTTCCTAAGATTCACTGGGGACATTGGGGTTTCTCCTTTTTGTTTTCCCTTTTCCTCTGTCCCTCCCTCCTCTTTCTCTTCTCTTGCATCTTTTGTCCTTTTCCCCTGCGCTCCTCCCATCATCAGGAGCTGTGTATGTGTGTGTGGCGGGCGGAGGGGTGGGGTTTGCTCTCCAACTCTCATTGTGGGAGGCCCTCACAAAGAGGTGGAGCTGGAATAGTGCTCTAAGAGTGTTTCCCTCAGGAGGTGACCTAGGCCATCTTTGGGACATCTGGTGATAACTCTCGGCTTCCTGCCTCTCAGAGTCTCAGCGCTGATTGGGTGAGCTTGGGGCTGCTGTGAGGGAGGAGACTCAGGTCCTTGTTACTCTGTTTTAAGATCAAAGAAATAAGTCATAACCAAACATGTATTTGATTGCTCTTGCTGCTTCTCTCCATTCATTGTCTCTGAGCAATTCATGATTCTCTCTCTAATGCTCTAGTTCTTTTAAAATACTTACTAATTAGGTTTCAAGAAAGTCATATGCAAACCCATACTTCCAGGAACAAAAGAGTCAAGCTGCACCCTACAGCATGGGGGAGAATCCACGGGAAAGCAGTAACCCTGAAAAGTATTAGGGGCCATAGTCGATAAGTTTCTCAACATGATCTATCAATGTGAAGCTGTGGTAAAAAAGTTAAAGCCGTTGTGACAAAGTTCCTCCTCTACCTTGATGGGTCCTGCGCTTATTGGCAGATTTGCTCCCCTCAGTGATCTTCCCCACAGTCTGGGTCAACTCCTCCTGTGTCTGACCAGGAGTTGGGAGGTTTAGGGGGAACCTGGGCTCACCCTCTACTCCAGGTTCCAGCCCAGGGCCCTGGGGATGCAGCTGTCTATAGTGCCTCCTGTAACAGCTGCATGACAGCTACAACTCCCTGGGCTACTTCCCCATGGCCTCCTCCACACACCTTCTTTATCTTCACCACAGGACCTTTCTCCTGGTGTCTGATAATGCTTGTACTCCTTAGTCCTCCAGCAGCACTCACTCTCACTCTCACTCTTACTTTACTCTCACTCTCAGCTCCTCGAGCCTCTTGCTCCCAGCTCCTCACACACACTTCCTCTCCTCTGGCTCCCTGCCACCTGACTGGAGTGAGCTCCTTTTTAAACCCAGGTGCCCTGATTAGCCTGCCTTGATTGGCTGCAGCTGTTCTAATCAGCCTGTCTGCCTTAATTGGTTCTAGCAGGTTCCTGATTACTCTAGTGCAGCCCCTGCTCTGGTCCCTCAGAAAACAGAACCCTGCTTGTCCTGGGGCCAGGAGTAGCTCCTCTCCCTTCGACCGCTCCGCTGTAGAGGAAGGAGGGAGAGGGCTGCTGCTGCTGCTGTTCCTGCTGGGCGCTGGGCCCTCGCTGCTGTTGTTCCTGCTGCTACTGCTGTTCCTGCTCCTGCTGCTCCCCTGGCTGGATTAGACACCACCACCCACCCCTCTCTCTGCTATCTGCTCACTGGCTGGCTAGTAGATTTCCCCCCTCCCTCGGTTCCTGCTGTTACTCCACCTACAGCCCTTGAGGGGAGGGGGGGGCTGCTGGCCTGCTTCCCAGAGAGGGGGGGAGGGGAAGCTGTGAGGGACGCGGCTCTTGTTGCTGAGGGACCTTCTGAGCGGGTCCCCTCCTGCCTGGACACAGACCACCACCAGCTGGAGCTTTGGGCTGCTGTGCAGTTGCTGGCGAGCTGTTGGAGCCCAGAGGGGTGAAGGAGGAGGGGGGACCGCCCGCTGCTGAGGACAGTGTGAGACCGCTTGGAGGGGTATTCTGACTGAGTGTTT
>NC_133770.1:105323551-105328701 GCF_003597395.2 Chelonoidis abingdonii | reverse complement strand
AAGGGCAGGATCACACTAAACTGATAAGACTTGCATTTTAATTTAATTTTAAATAAAACTTTTGAAACATTTTGAAACCTTGTTTACTTTACATATAACAGTAGTTTGGTATAATAGTATAGAGAGCCTTCTAAAAAATGTTAAATATAGGACCGGCACGCGAAGCCTTAAATTAGAATGTATAAATGAAGACTCGGCACACACTGCTGGAAGGTTGCCGACCCTGTGTTAGACTGTTCAGCCAACAGCGATCGGGTAGGAGGGTGAAAGAAACATTCACTCCAAACACCTGAGGGAGGGCAGTCAGGGTCTTCAAACAGGTTCAATTCTAATGGCGTATTTTGATTAGGTTTTCAATTAGGTCCACATTCGCAGGCTCACCGACAGGGGGTAAGGGGGCAATTACTAGGGGCCTGGAGATTAAGGGTCCGTGGCCCCCAAATGTCAGGCGGATCGATCCATGCAGGCGCAGCTGTGCACACGTTCACCAGATGCCCACATGTGGTCCGCTCCATGTCCTTGGACGATGTCACATCGGCCAGCAGCAGCGTGGGACTGGCTCCAGCCTGCCTGCACAACGCACAACGGCAGTGGGACGTGCTATGCACATGTCCCCGCACACACCACTCTGCTGTATTTGTGCCAAGCACAGCGCCTTGGTGGGTGATAAGGAGACATGACACTTCTCAGGCAGACAGTACATTTTAGTGTGAGGGTCAGCAAAATACCTGAAGCCCACAATAGCACAATTTATATCACAACTGCTTAAAAAATCTACATCGATTGGTAAAAAATAGCCCATTTAGACATTTAATAGTTGCCAAGGCTGCTGCACCCTGCGTGATGTGGACTGCGGGTCAGGTAGAGTGTTGTTTGGAGTACAAACTAGTCCGGAGCTCAGGAAAATGGAGAGGAAAACAACGAAAAACGGCCCTACTTGAAAAAAGTAGGAAGGGTAGTTGTACTTTGTGGTTGTGGCGTTAGGCCTAAGAGTCAGGCAGAACCGCTAGTCATTTACAGCTAGTAGTGGCTCTAATAGTTCAGAGCAAGCCTGTGATGAAAAAGCCTATGTGTATTCTGTTAAACGTGTGATTTAAATACAAACAGTCCAGACTAGTGTTTCTGCATGGGAGGAAACACTCATACAACAGACTGATAAAACAGGCACTGCTGAAAGTAATATTGCCTTCCAAGAGAATGAAGGATGTGGCTGGTATTGGACTGTTATCAAATAGTGCACGATCTGCAACTCTGTGTTGGGTAGACTGTTGTATTGTTCTCTTGTTCTCACACGCTGATTATTAAATTATGTGTGAGTTCAGACCCTAACGATCAGTGATTTTAAGAACACTGTGGTAATAATCAGATGGAGTTGAAAACTGTCATCTTGTGACTTCTGTACACGGTCAGCCTGGTCTGGATAAACTGGACTGATGGGTTTTTCCTGCCCTGGGTGGATCCCCAAATTTCCATCACCTCAGACATTTCCCGCCTTTCTTACAGATCGTATCAGGTTTTCCGCCATAGATTCTATAAAAGAACTGGGACACAGGCTGATGGGGCAGTTCATCATAACAACAGGTGTATGTGGTTTCGCGTTTCTGGCCATTTGTGCATCAGTGAAGAACACCATTTGTTCCCAGAGTGAAAAGAAGAGAAGACGACACATTACTATCTTACCTGTCCTGCACCTGGAGAACACCACCATCCAGAGGGTTCCTGGTCCACTTCTTCTGTTCCTGACATCCAATCGAGGGACTCCAGTGTTTCTCCTCAAAGGTTTCAATTACCTATGGAGTAGAAGTCCTGGACTTCATGCTGCACTGAAAGTGCTGGATTGAAATGAGAAAGCATTAGGGTTTCTAAGTTGGAGGTCATATTTCCTGAATGCCAGAGTGGGTTTAGTTTCATTCTTGGGCCTGAGCTTCACGCTGGCAGGAAGAGCTGCTGTGCCATTGGCGTTGTTTATTATATAGCTATTAGTCATTTACATTTACTCCTTCCCTTCTGTGTATTCTATCCCCTAATACGTGTCTCAAAGTGGAGGCAACACACCCCAGGGGATGTGCAAGACGATCATTGGGGGCTGTGCAGGAGAGCACCACTGGGACAAGGTGCGTCGGAGGAGCACCACCAGAGCAACGGGGGCCTGCAGGTAGGGAGCACCACCAAGCAAACGGGGGGCGTTGCAGGAGGAGCGCTGCCAGGGGAAAAAAAGTGGGGCAGCTCTTGATGGAAAAGAATGGCTCTTCAAGCAGTCATGCTGGCACAGTATGATATCCATCAAGACTGCAATGATCAGATGTTTATCATCATATGGTTACTCAAGTTGTCTATGTAAAATGAACTGGTGATTGGAAGTTCACTGTCATAATTGGCATTGTTTGTCAAAGATGAGTGATAAAACCTGGAGAGGGTCCTTCTGTACAAGGGCACATTAGGTTAGGAAGAGAAATTAGTTTGTTCTGTCCATGGCTGCATAATTTTAGTGGATAGGACTTCTGTAACATTCTGTCCTCCATTAATCAGATGAAGATGAGGTCTGTGCTGGCTTCATTTTGTCCTTTGTGCTTTACCTAGGAATAAATTAAGGCCTATTTTCCCCACTGGCTTGAAACCCAGCTTATTTAAATTGGATATGCCAGTATCATTTACAGTATAAGTTGATTAGGTTGTAACTAACATTAGAGACTGATCCACACTATTTAAAACTAAAAAGTGATTTTGTAAAAATGACATGGGTTTTCAACCCTGCTGTGTCTCGTCAGGGTGGAGTGAATTGTGAGGTGTGTCCACACTACTCAGGTCACGAATCATGGCTATCCTATATTTAGTTATTTTAAACAATAATTTAAGCAGTTATTTCTTAAAAAAATATCCCTTATAAGTTACGTCGTATCGAAAAAATTTCTGGGTCACAAAAAGAAACGGAAAGATGAATGAATTAGTTATACAAGCTACTAGAGGGTTCTATAACTTAAGTCTGTATGCCGTTGGAAGACCTGGGAGTATGCTTAATCCTGACCTCCATCCCTCCCTTCCTGCCCAATGCCACTCGCTTGCCCACTCTTCTGCCCTGGGGCGCCCTATCTCTGTCATCAGCCCTCTCCGTTGGGCTGCAAAGACCCGCCCTCCGTCATCTACCATTCTGCTGGCAAGGTGCAGCTTCAACTGCCGCGGCGGGTCATAACAGAGAGACGACAAGGGTCCTTTCTGGTCCCCTACCAGGGAGCATGCTTCTGGGTGCATTATTCTATGGGGGAGCCCGTCTACCTCTGCGGGCGATGGGCACATCGAGAGGGACTGGTCCTTGCGGCCGGCACAGAGGAGTATCGGGACCCCTGAGCCCCGCAAGGCACTGGCCCTGTCATCGCCGACGCCCCCGGCTGCCCGGCACCTGAAGCTGCCCTCCTCCTTTCGTCACCCAGTACTCCACTTGAGCCCAAGGGGTACGTCCCTCCAGCGCCCCAGATAAGCGGGAGAGCCCCACCCGCTGCTGTCTGCCATCTGGCGGGGCCTGTGGAGGAGGGCGCGGCAGAGATACCGCTGGGTGTGGGAGAGGGCCCGCCCCAGGGAGAATCCTCCCTCTTTCGTCCTGCCCCACCATTGCCTCCCCGAGTCCCTGAGCCATGGCCCTTGCCCTCCGACCCGACCTCTGTTAGCCAGCCCCCAGATGATGCCATGGAGGGCTGGTCCTTAGTACAGGGGAAGCGGGGCAAGCGGAAGGCTCGGGTCCCGTTCCATCCTTCAGATTCAGAGACCCCCTGGAAGAGCAGGAAGGGGGGCACCGATGCCGAGCCTTCCACTTTACCCCGACAACTCCCATTCGTTGGTGCTGGCTGGGGACAATGTGGCAGCACCAGGAGGTAACATCGCCCCTTCTCCGGGGTCCCTTCCTGTGGAAGCCCCAGAGGGAGCCCCTCTCACCCCCTTACCATCTGAAGCCCCTGCGAGCGCCAAGATGAGTGTCGTTCGGGTGCTGGCGGGGAGAGCCTTGGGGTGGTGGAAGGTGATTTCCCCTCCATTTATGAGGAGATCGAGGCCCTGGGTCTGACCCCAGTCACGCAGGGGGAGGTCGACCCTCCGCCAGCGGGCCTCAATCTGAGCTACCTCACCCCGGTTCCCCTTTCCTCGGGTTCCCTTCCCCCAACCGCTGCTTCGCCTCTGCTCTCACCTCTGAGGGTTCCCTGGAGTCATCCATCTGCCGGCCGCAGCTGACACCCTGCTGACGGCCGCTGAGCCTACTGAGGCAATGGCCAGTGCCATGCTGCCGGGACCCGATTCCCCTAGGGCATCCCTCTTAGGTGTGGGGCAATCGACTTCCTTCCTGGGCAGGGACCTGACTGAAAACCGTCCATCTCCGGATGCCATGGCTGCCTCACCTGCCACAGTGGCTGAGCCCGGCATCATTGAGGGTCCTCTTCCCACTCCCCAGATTCCTGAGTCGGACTGAGAGGGGCCACCTTCCAGCGGCCCAAATATTGAGTCTCAGGGTCCTACTTCTGCACCCCTCCCTGATTCTCTTCCTGATCCCTGCCCTGTCCCTCATCCTGACCCCATCCTTGCCCCCTCCACCTCCTGTGATGCCATTGCCACCTCTGGGGCTGATTCCTTCCGTATCCTAAAGGATAGCCCCCAGGGAGTGGCCTACGTATTTCCCTGTCCCGACCCACCAGGGGCTGCTGTTTTCCCTCCTCCACCCCCTGTTGAACTGGGGAGCAGGGCAGGCTGCGTGGCGCCAGCCCATCGGACGCCACATCGGGGGTCTGCCCCCTGCCTGCCTGCCTTGGTGGGCCACGGGGCTATGATGGGGGCCCCGCTGGGGGACAGTCATAGTTCTGTAACCCCGCCCCCCCATATGCTGAGAGAGGGGCTGGGGAGTTCCTTGAGGACGTCTGTGGCTCCTGTAACAAGGTCCAGCTTGCGCTCCAGCAGCGGGGGGATTTCCATCAGATCCTCTGGGCTGCAAGGGCCCTCATGGGGGAGGGTAAGACGACCGGGAAGCAGGCCGCCGCGGCCTACCAGCAGGTCCACCTCTTCCGTGACTCTTTACTCACCTACGGGGTAGGTCACGGATTGCTGCGCGGCCCGAAGGAGGCCGTGGGCATGTCTGCCAGTGAGGATCCCCCCCAGCCCTCCTCATGGCACTT
>NC_133770.1:105313715-105315443 GCF_003597395.2 Chelonoidis abingdonii | reverse complement strand
GGCTGATGAAGCCTGAGCTCTGGTTGAATGCGCAGTGAGATGGCCCGAAGGGACATGAGCCAGGTCATAGCATGTGCGTATGCACGCCGTTACCCAAGAGGAGATCCTCTGGGAGGAGATGGGTAGACCTTTCATCCGTTCAGCAACTGCCACGAACAGTTGGGGGGACTGCCGGAAGGGCTTTGTCCGCTCGATATAAAAAGCAAGCACCCTACGGACATCTAAAGAGTGTAACTGCTGCTCCCATCGAGAAGAGTGAGGCTTCAGAAAGAAGACCGGGAGGAAGATGTCCTGGTTGGTACGGAAGGCCGACACCGCCCGAAGTTCGGAAACCCTTCTGGCCAATGTAATGGCCACTAGGAAGACTGTCTTCTACGACAGGTACAGGAGCGAGCAAGTCGCTAATGGCTCAAATGGCGGATGCATAAGTCTGCTTAGGACTAAGTTGAGGTCCCAGGTGGGGACAAGGCGGCGTACTGGAGGGTAGAGGCGCTCCAGGCCCTCAAGGAACCTGGTGACTAAGGGGTGGGAAAACACGGAGTGGCCACTTTCTCCAGGATGGAATGTGGAGATGGCCGCCAAGTGCACCCTCAGAGAAGATATCACCAGGCCCTGTTGCTTAAGAGACCAGAGATAGTCCAGAACAACGGGGATCGAGGTCTCTAAAGGAGTAACATTCTGCGTGGTACACCAGCAGGAGAAACGTTTCCACTTGGCCAGGTACGTGGAACGAGTGGAAGGCTTTTTGCTACTAAGGAGAATATGCTGTACCGGAGCAGAACAGCGGAACTCCGAGGTGTTCAGCCATGCAGGAGTCACGCCGTGAGGTGGAGGGCCTGCAGGTCCGGGTGGCGAAGACTGCCATGGTCCTGCGTTATGAGGTCTGGAAGGAGTGGCAGGGTAACTGGGCTGGCCATGGACAGGTCAAGCAGGGTGGTGTACCAGTGCTGTCTCGGCCACGCTGGCGCAATCAGAATTAGATGTGCTCTGTCCCTGCGGAATTTTATTAGGACCTTGTGAACCAGAGGGAATGGTGGGAAGGCATAGGGCAGGTGGTGCCTCCACGACATGAGGAATGCGTCCGTGATCAACCCCGGTGACAGACCCTGGAAGGAGAAGAACGCTTGGCACTTCCTGTTCGCGCGAGAGGCGAACAAGTCTATGAGGGGAAACCCCCAGCTCTGGAAGATCTAATGAATAACGTCTGGTCTTATCGACTATTGGTGACAGAAGAAGGATCTGCTCAGCCGATCCGCCAGAATGTTCCGAACCCCCGGAAGAAAGGACGCCATCAGGTCTATCGAGTGGGCTATGCAGAAGTCCCAGAGTCGAATGGTCTCTTGACACAGGGGAGAAGAGTGAGTCCCTCCCTGTTTGTTGATATAATACATGGCCATTGTGTTGTCCGTAAACACTAAGACACAACGGCCGTGAAGATGTTGCTGAAACACCTGACAGGTGAGGCGGACTGCTCTCAGCTCCCGGATGTTTATGTGAAGCGTCAGCTCCTGCGATGACCAAAGGCCCTGCATACAAAGGTGACCTAGGTGAGCCCCCCAACCGAGAGATGACGCATCTGTCGTTAGGAACAGTGAGGGCTGTGGTGGATGGAACGGTAGCCCTGCACACACCAGGGAGGGAGTTAGCCACCCACCAGTCGAGGGAGCATAAGGTGCTCGGGGGAACTGTCACCAGAACGTCTATCGGGTCCCTGCCCAGACGGTAGAC
>NC_133770.1:105300743-105313690 GCF_003597395.2 Chelonoidis abingdonii | reverse complement strand
TCCCCACCTTGACAAGGAAGCACGTCCTTTGTCCTTCTGGGCCTGCCTTGCCCCACGAGACCACGTCGGGCATTGCAAGTGTGGCCCAAGCCATCGTGCGCGCTTCCAAAGAGTACTGGGGAAGTGGTCTTCTCTCGCCATTCGGAGGCCGCCCCCAGAGTGGTAGAGAGGGCCTGCGGTGGGCGTCTTCGGGTCCCCCTGGACTGCTGAAGACCTGGGGGTCCGCTGCGTCCTGACCATCCATTCCTCCCTCCTCCAAGGCCGCCCTGTTGACCCGCCTTTCTTGCCCTGGGCCCCATCTCGGTAATCAAAGCCTCTACCCCTTGGGCGCAAGACCCCCCCTCTGTCACGTTGCCTCTCGTTTCCGCCGGCAAGTGCAGCTTTCAATGCGCCGCGGCACGTGGCGGAGGCGCTCGAGGGTCCTTCTGGTCCCCTTACCAGGGGGCCCACTACCGGGCATTATTCGATGGGAGGCCCGGCTACCATCGCCGTCGATGGGCACGTCCGGAGTGATTGCCCCTTGGCCCGCACGGAGAGCGGTCCGGACCCCTGAGCCCCGGCACGTGCCGCCCTTCATCACCGGCAACCCTGCTTGCCCCGGCTCCCGAAGCTGCCCCCTCCTCTTCTCGGTCCATCACTGGGTAATGAGGTGCAGCAGGCATACCGCCGTGTGTGGGAGGGACTCTTCCCGGAATCTTCCCTCCCTCTGCTGTCCCACTACTGCCTCCCGGAGTCCCTGATCCATTGCCCTGCCCCCGACCCAAAACCCCTGTTGTCCAGCCCCCGATATGCCATGGAGGGCGGAGTTTCTTCTAGGGCAGGGAAGCGGCAAGCGGAAAGCTCAAGCCTCGTTATATCCTTCAGATCGAGCCCCCCGAAAAGCAGAGAAGGGAGGCACCGATACAGCCTTCCCCTGCCCCCTAATACTCCCTTCTTGGTGCCGGTGGACTGCGTGGCAGCCACTGGAGGATAAACGCGCCCCCCCTCCGGGGTCCCTCCCTGAAGCCCCAAGGGACTCTCCCCCCCTTCTTTCCAAACCTCACGCCTCGCGAGGCCAAGTGGGTTTCGCCTTGTTGCTAGCAGAGCCCTGCAAAGGTGGTGGATGGTGATCTCCCTTCATCTAATGAGGGAATCGGGCCTGGCTGGACCCCAGTCACGCAGGGGGAGGACGACCTCTCCAAGGAGGCCTCGATCTGGGCGATCCTACCCCGTCCCCCTGTCCCGAGTTCCTTTCCCTGACCGCTGCTCTCTCCCACCTGCTAGTTCCCCTGGATTCCTCCATGAACCCGGCGTGCGGGTGGCACCCTGTATGGCCGCCGATCCCTTGAGGCGACAGCCAGTGCCCCGTGCCGAGGTCCGGTTCCCAATGGTGTGTCCTTCTTGAGTTGAGGACCCGCTCCTCCTTCCTAGGCGGGGACCCCATGATAACGCTATGTCTGGTTTCGAGCTGCAAAACGGCCACAATGGCGCCAGCATCATTTAGGTCCCTTCCCCCACTTCCCAGATCCCTGAGCCTGCCAGGAGGAAGCCACCTCCATTGGCTCACCTATGGGCTCGAGATCCATCTCTGCCCCTTCACAGTTCTCTCCCTGATCCCCGCCCTACTCCGGTAGCACCTGTCCTTGTCCCCCCCACCTCCTGTGCTGCCAGTGCCATCCCCGGCAATATCCCCCCAGGTGCGCTCCGCTAGTTTTTCTTTTTCCGACCCACAGGGGCTGCCTGTTCTCCTTCCGCCACCCCTTGTTGAACCGGCGAGGCGGGCAGAGCGTGGCGTCGGCAATCGGACGCCACTCGGAGGTTCTGCCCCCTGCCTGCCGCCTCCTTGGCCACTGTTGATGGTGTGCCCACAGTACCAGAATACCCGTGATCCATCCTTTCGAACACCTTCTCCTGATTCCAGGACAAGAGGGCGAACGACAGAACCATCCCGAACCCTAATTCCAGAAGGTCCGGACCAGATACCAGTTTATCAAAGAAGTGCGGCCCGGACGTGTATAGGTCTGTTGGCATGGACCACGTCCGCCAGCACGACCAGACGCAGCAGATGGCCTTTGCAAGATTTTGTAGTCTGTGCTGGAGAGCGAGATGGGACGGCCAATCCGTAGTCGCGGAGGTCCCCCTCTTTGATAAGGCGAGCACGGCTCGCCTGCCATGAGAAGGAGACCCCACTCTGCAAAGACTCGGCCCAGACGGGACCAGTCTGCCGAGAACGTCCCAGAACACCGGTTAGAACTCCCACGGTCAGTCCGTCCATGCCCGAGATTTGGGGCTGCGACGGAGGGCTTCCGAGAACCGACCAGAGTGAGAGCAACTCTAGCCGGTCCCGGTCGCCGTGCCGACTGTCGGTGGAAGCCCGTCCCAGATACTCTGCAAGCGGTTAGGACGGTCGGTATTCCGGGAAAAGGCCGGCGTAGAAGCCTTCCCTCCTGCACATCTCCGCTGGGCCGTAGGGGTGCTGGCCTCCGCCAGAGGCACGTACGTTTTTTGCCCCTCCTTTTCTGCCAGGGCGTAGAGGAGTGGGAGCCGGCGTCCATCTCCGAGGAGTGATCGATCGAACAAATGCACCCCGGACCCGCATGGTCCTCGAGGGCTCGAGGCTCCTCCCGCTTCTCCCGCACGCTCCGCAGAGATGATCCTCGCGGGCTGGCGGCCAGACGCCTCTCCAGCTCCAAGACCATCCCGCTCCAGCTGCTCTATCGCCGCATCCCTCCGCCGGCTGGTTCCCCGGGTGTAGTCACGCAAGAAGAGGCCTGGGCGCGCACCCTTCCCAATCCACGACCGCCGCGACCGAGAAGAAAGCACGCCGCTGCCCTCGCCAGCCAGCCAAAAACTCCGGAAGACACCACGCAAGCCCGCATTCTCCAGCAAGATTATAGTAAAGTTCAATTAGCTCTGCTCTCCGCTCTCTCTCTATATATATCTTCACTTTAAGATGGTGATCCGATATCCTGTTGTTTCGAACGCCGGAGGAGTGGCGCCGTAAACTGTGGAAACGGTATCTATATATATATCTCCTGAATCTATCTCTATCTCTCACTCTTGTGAACGAAGGTTGATTAATTCGAGACGTTCTCTGTTGTGTTCGTCAGTTACTGATGGTCTCTTCTTGGTGAGTTTACTGTAGTTTTTGTTCTGCCACCGGTTGTTCCTATCCATCGTGTATCATCTCTCTCTCTCCTTTATCACCTAGTTATCTCTATTTCTCTTTTCCTATTGGTGTCGCTGCGATATTTCCTCTCTATCTCTCTCTCTATCTATCAGTATCTTGCCACGTATAAACCCGGGGCTTAGATGGGTCTCTCGAGAGTTGAGTTGACGGGTGTGCTTCCGACAGTATCTCTTTTTGTTCTCTATGCCTGACGATGTCTCCTCGTTGTCCAGGACCGGTCGATCTTGGGCGGCGTATCTCTCTTATCTCTCGTGCCCTTCCTCCGACCCGGGTTATATTGTTCAAGAGTCTGCCTGTGGTCTTTACGGGTGGCAGGTGACTCCTTCCACCCGCGCTTCAGCCATCCAAGTGGGCTGGGTTCCGTGGCTCTTCTCGCGTTTACCTTTCTGCCACGCATCCGTCTCTGCGGAAACTGACGTTGGGAGGGCAGGTGACGAGCAGCTCGCGAAAGACACTGACTACTCCGTGGCCTCCCTCGGGAGCACTGGTGCTTAATCAACTGTCCTGTCCATGCTCTTGTACCGGCTCAACAACCTGGTCCCGGCCCGATCCTGTGGCAACCTCGGACGCGATTCGGGGTTCTTGGCCAGGATGCACTGGTCTCTGCAGGGGTCCTCACCGCCCCTGAGGAGGGGGCAGGCCTGAAGTGCCGACGCATTCAGGTCCAGTCTCCGCCTCCGCCGCAGATGCTTCCTGTATGGTGCAGTAGTCCGCGTGAGAGCTTACTGCGCATGCCTTCCTCCTCCCGCCTTCCGGGCGGGGGAGCTCCTCCGGACTGAAGCTCTTTCCTGTATATGTGCCATGCTCTTTTGGCCACCTCCTCGCGAAACCCCGGTACACAATCCCGCAGCGTTTCGGTTTGCAGGTGTCTATGATGTCTCTTGCGAGATGTAGTCGTAAGTCCCAGAGGCGTATTTGGCGGCGAGTGTCACCAGAGTCGAGACGTCTTTGGACTAACACCGGAGATTGCTGGATCCCCTGACGCTCGCCTGGCGCATGGGCTATCCCGACCTCCATACTCCCTGGTGCTTACTTCAGGAGAGTGAGGCCGCTTTGCTGCCTGCTCTCAGGCACCTCACCCGGGTCTCGAGAGGCACGCCCCGCACCCGCACCCCGCCCTGTGTGCATTTTTTAGTGCCCCTGCCCCATAACCAAATCGCCCGCCCACCCTTCACTGCAAGCCGGCTGCACTGTGCAGCCGTTCTGTTCAGACACCCACAAACCCTTACACACTCATGCTCCACACCTTCACTACTCACCCTCGCTTCCCGCCCTATACCAAACGGCGGCTCCTGCCCACTTCTTCGAGGGTGAGAAACTCGGTGGCCAGCTTGTACTCTGTCCCTTCCCGAGGCCCGCTGGATTCAGTTTTGTCCTTCATGGCCATGAGCACGGGCGGGTACTTGGCCGGGTTCACCCCGTCCCAACACCTGCCCTTCTTGTGCAGAAGAGCCTTGAGCCACATTACTCTGGATGCGCAGTTGCAAGCCCCTGTTCCCGGCTCTCCTGAATATTCGTCTTGCGTTCTGGTTGACTTTTCCCCTCACCTTTACTACGCACTCCCCATCCGTTGCCCCACAAAAGTTCGGATCTCCTTCTCAACCTCCTCTTGGCCTGGCCAAACAGCCACTACAGCACCAGCGGAAAGTGTGGCTGATGGGATTTCTTCGGACTGTGGGGCCATTTCCGCTCCTCTGTCCGGTCACCATCCAAGGAGTTCCCTCTGCTGTTCCACTGGCTCCCTTGATGCCTTCGAGGAGCAGTGCATTGCTGTCTCTGTCGGTCTTCCCATCGGGTTCTTCGTTTAGTTAGCCCTGTGACCTCACTCCCGCTCCTGCTTTTTTTCATTAGTTGTCCCCCGGAATCACTTGGTGTTCTAGACCTGTGGATCCTCCCCTTAGGCTGGGGGGAGGTCCTTTAGAAGTGGGCGGGCTTCGCCCGCCCACCCCTGGGATGCCAATAGGACCAGACTTCTGTACCCCACTGGTTTGGGTCTGTCACACCATCCTTGGATGGATAGAGTAGTGAGTATGGAAAGGGAGATGATACAGTTTTGATGAGACTGATAATGGAGCGCTGAATCAAGTTCTTGTGTCCACATTTTGAAAATTACGTCAAAAAACTGGAGAGGGTACAGAAAAGATTCATATTGGAGTGATTAGGATGATGTCTTATAGTGAGACATTGAAAAAGCTCAATCTGGTTAGTTTATCCAAAAGAAGAATGAGAAGGGAGTTGCTTGACTTCATGGAGAGAAAATGCTGAATATGAAAGGGCTCATTTATCTAGCAGAGAAAGCCATGACAAGACCCCATGGCTGGAAGCAGAAAACTGAAAAAGTCTAATTAAATAAGACCCTGATTTGTTAGAGGGCAATTCATTGCTGGAAGAAACTTCCAAGAGAAATGATGGCTTCTTCATCTCTTGATGTCTGCTAATGAAGACTAGGTGACTTTCTGGAAAATGTTTGAGTAAAAAACCCAGCCAGCTCTTCTGACATACAGGAGTCTTGCCTTACGATATGCAGGGGATCAGATTAGATGATCTAATGGTCCCTTCTGGCCATAAAGTCTACTAATTTATGAAAACCTGATTGTGGCCTGGGAAGCAGCCTCTGATGTTTTGCTGGAGAGCTGGCTTGATCTCCAGAATGAAGAATCATTGAGTGGAGTGATTCAAGGGAAGCAGCTCAAACATCCAATGGAGTAGGCCAGGAGCAGGACATCAGCACTGCAGGGGAGGGGCGGGTGTGGAAGTGACATCACAAGGGCCTTTTGCACGACCTCAGCCTATTGGACAAAGGTGGTGGGAAAGCGATGATCTCACAGAGAGACCCTGACATCAGCCAAGCAGGACAGGGGTGCAGGACGGGGGCAACCTCAGAGACAGACCCCTGTGGCTTTGCCTCAGCAAGTCTTCTTCTCGGTCTCTGCTTAAGGACTGAGAGAGAATTCACTTTCATATTTGTGAGCGCGAGGAGGACCCTCTTTGGAGTTTTCTCCTTTTCTTTTACTGATTTTACTAGAAAACAGACATCCCTGTTTAAAAGATAAAAGAAGTTTGGAACCTGTTCAGTCTCATCCATCAGGTGCCAGCTGAATTCTAGGCCTGGAAAACAGTAGATTGAGATGGCAGAATTTCATTCCCCACCTAGTACTTTCTTCCTAAAAATCACTGGAGACATTGCGGTTCCTTCTCTCTATTCTCCTTTTCCTCTGTCCCTCACTCCTTTCTCTTCTTCTCTTGCATCTTTTGTCCTTTTCCCCTATTCTTCTCCCACCACCAGGAGCTCTGCGTGTGGAGCTGGGATGCGGGGGGAGAAGTTTGTGGGAGGCCCTCAGAAAGAGGTGGGGCTGGAATAGTGCTCTAAGCGTGATACCCTCAGTGGTGACCTTGGTCATTCTTTGGGCTATTAGTGAGAGGCTACCTTGACCCCAGACTAATGCCTGCTCCCCACTCTGTTCCAGGATGGCCAGGCTCCTGAGGATGTTCAGGAAGAGGGCTCTGCAGGTGGCCCCAGAGCCTGAGGGAAGCAGCTGCCTTCTTCCCTGGGAGCAGAGTGGCCCCTCTATTCCCACTGGCACGGAAGCAGCTCCCATCCAAGCCAGGAGGTGGAAGTGCCCAGCCTTCTGGCAGAGGAAACCAGCTCCCGACGGAGGTGCCAAGCTTGGAGATGCACCAACCAGGCCCAAATGGAGCTGGCTCATTATGTGGCTGCGCAGGCAGGACCCAGCCCAGGAGGGGAGATGGGCTCTGGGGCTTGTTGTGAGGGCAGCACCAGCCCCAGGACCCCAGCTCTGATTCCCAGCAGGAGGCATTGCCCTGACCGGTCACTGGGGACCTTCCAGCCTCCCCAGGGCAGGAGGTGGAAGATCCCTGTCCCAGCACCAGCAGCTTGACCCACTCCCCATGGGACAGAAGCAGCTCCTGGGACTCTGGCAGCAGTGAGACCGATGGGCGCTGCTGCTTTGTTCCAGGTGAGGAGCCAGGCTAGGCTTAGGAAGGATGAGGATGGGGCTGTGAACACCCTGGGCCCTGAGGCACGCAAACCCCACTGACACCAGCAGCAGTCACACAGCTGCCCCTGCAGCAAGAGGAACTGGGGGGGTGGGGACATCAGGAGTTGCTGCCACTTTGTTCCTTGATGCTCCGAAGGGAAAGGGGGGAGCAGGCACCTCCCAGGGAGTCCTGGACAGTGCAGGGGACCTCTCTGCTATGAGCTTCTGAAGCTGTTGGGAGCTGAAGCTATCCCTGAGGGGCGGGGGCGATCCGCCCTGGGTGCCTGAGGTGGCAAGGGAGAACTTTAATCCTGCTCTCCTCAACACACCTCTGTCCTTCCCCCAAGTGGCAGCAGGCATCACCCTGTTCCCTTCTCTCCCTGGTGCAGGGATCCACAGGGACTCAGAGGACAAGGAGGAGGAGGAACGAGTTGACATGGCCACAGATGAAGCTGCTCCCAAGGTCATCAGAGAGCAGCTCCGGGGCAGAGAAAAGGTACAAATGTTCCCCATTTGGGCTGGTCTGGAACCGAGATTGTTCAGTCCTTTCCCAGCATCCCAATGCTCTGCAGAGGGACTTGTCCCTGATGATCCACCACCCCTTTTTGTCCATGATGTGAGATCCTCAAAATGGGGGTGTTTGTCCAACACCAGCTGAGGTCTTCTCACTCCACAGGCACTGTTCCACTTCCTGATCCTGCTTGCGTAGGAGTCGTGGGTGATTTGGACAATAGGAGGGTCCCCACTTTTCCCATTGAGTCCTGAGCCCTGGAGCTGGTGTGGGTAGGACAGGGAAGTTCCTGGCTACAGGCTCTCTCTCCCTCAACCCCACTCCTGGTGGGTGCAGGATGAGGCGCAGCAGCTCATGTTCCTGCACGCCATCCACCCCGCGTGTCTCGCTGCACAGCAGAGAGGGCAGAACACACTGGAGCTGCACTGCTGCAAGGCGGCTGTGGTGGAGAGGATTGTGGTGAGTGAGGCATGGTGCCTGGCAGCTGGAGGGAGGAGAGAGACATGGGATGGGCAGGAGTATTGCCAGGTTAATGGGTGGGGGCTGAGTGGTGTTGGAGGGGGCAGCAGAGGGCAGGGATTGCTGGGGCTGAAGATAGGGGAGAAAAGGGGAGAAATTCTGAGATTGGTCACTAGTAGGAAGTGAGGGAATCGTGGGGTTAAAGGGCAGCTGAGGCTGACGGACAAGGAATCAGATGGTCCCAGTTCAGTAGTCAGGATGGTGTTGGATGAGGGCAGTTTTGACAGGGAGGAAGGAAGAAGGGGAATGGGACTGAGCTGTGCAGGAATCCTGGAAGCGGGACAAGTTTGATAGGGATGAAGGAATCAGAGGAGCAGGAAGCAGGTGGGGGGATCCTGCTGGCCATGTGTGGCACTGGCTGTGTAATCTCCTCATGGGGAAGTGTCAGTGGGGTGTGAATTTCACATGCTCCTTTGCATCTCACAGGAGCTCATTGAGGAGCTGCCTGATGACACTCCATCCGGCGCCGTCCTCACCAAATCCCTGATTGCTGTGGGCAACCTCAGGTACCTAGACCCTCCCACCTGGCTCCCCTAGCCCAAGTGCTGTTCAGGCCCAAGGCTGGGAGTCTCTGTCTCTCCCATTCCCAGGTCACCTCCCAAGGGTGGCTCCTCTGGCAGAGGTGGTGGGGTGGGAAGATTCACTCTCTCCTGACTTGACTGTTCTTTTCTCTCCAATAACATTGCAGGGGCCTTGGGGAGAGGCTCACTCAGGGGTCAGATACAGGAGGAGCAGCAGGGTGCAGGGACAGGCTCTATTCCTGCCCTGCCACTGTCTGTCTGTGAGGCCTAGCCATGTCATTCCCTGGCACAGTGCCTCAGTTTCCATTCTCGCCAGCCTGTGCCTATTTCCCTGTGGTTTCATGTCCATGTTAGTGCCAGTCCCATCTCCATATTGCACAGTCTAATACCAGATCCTCTCTCTTGCCAGCACAATGAAACCTACCCTGGAACCAGAGCTGGAGACACTCCTCTTGTGAGCTGCCCTGCATGCTGTCTTTACCCTGGGCACAGAGAAGGACACCATCTAAGTCCAGGTACATCCTCCTCCTCCATCCTCCTGTTCCTCCAGAGTGTACTTTGGTCCCTGCTTCCTTGATTCACTGGAGGTCCAGAGACTGGGGAGGGGTGGGCACAGATGGAACAAGCTGGGAGGGAAGAGATTACTCCTCCCTGGAGGATTCCTTCCTTCCTTTCTTTCATTCTTTCATATGTCATGTTTTGACCAGCAGCCCAGCTTCCATCCGTAGCAACTTGACTGTTCCATACTTTGCTGCCTATGAGGCACTCTGCAGAGATCTGCTAAGCTCATGGATCAAACAGCCAGCTGTCTTCAACCCTTGCTAACTGCCTGCAGTGGGATGTGAATGAGAGAGGCCAGGATATATGTTTGGGAGTCTCACCACTGCTTCCCACAGACCCCTCTTCTCATCCTCTGGTAGGTGTAGTCCCAGTTCCCATATCCTTGACCCATGGCTCTCCCTTGCTTTGCAGGCTCTGCACAAGGTCATACCAGAGCTCTGGGATGCCATGCTGGGGAACCTGCTGGCAGAATCCCCAAAAACAGACAGGCTCCACTACATCTTGGATGTGAGCCTCATGAGGAGGGGCGGGGAGCAATTTTAGTTTAACACTTAAGAGGACTGGATAAGGAGAGACTGGAAGATCCATTTTCTAGTCTGTCCTTCTAGCTGGGTCCCCAATGGAATGTTTTCTTTGGTCAGGGCACTAGATGCAATGCAGTGTCTGGTCCTTCCTCCTTGAAGGACAGAGAAAGGAGCTGGGACTTTATGCCAGAGCACTAACCGCAGGGCACCTGGCTGGCTTGGGGAATGAGAATCTGAAAACCCCCCTGCCCCCACATGAGATTCAGGAGATGGTTCTCAGATAAGAGGTACAGGCTCCTTCCTACAGAAACAGGGGGACCCCAGGGACTCAGCCCTTCTCTCTGATAGCCCTTGCGATTCCTGAGGGGATTGTGCTCACAGTCACTCCATGCCACCAAGGACTTTAGTACTGGGGAATGGTGAGGGATCATTCTCCTTTCTGGTGAACTGTTCAGAAATCAGGAGTTCAGGGAGGATAGGACCAGCCCCAACACCGATCAATGACTTGGATATTGCACCCTCTGCATACTGTCTCAGCCCCCTGGGGCTGGAGAGGGGCTCATTTGCACAGCACGTGCACCTACCCATTGATCCTGACCTGCCTCCTTCCTCCACACCACATCAACTTCTGGATCATGTCCAGGGTGTCCCAGGCCATTAAGAGCAGCACGGCCCTGCTCAGATACACCCTCCCTGAGTTTGATGTAAGTGACCTCTGACCCCAGCTTCCTGACTCCAGGCACAGTTAGGCTGGCTCCAAAGAGCTGAAGGAGCTGCTGCTGCAGGACCTCTGGGTTAGGAGTGTTCCCCTTGGGGAGACAATGTCAGAGCAGGGAATGAGCTCGGCTTGAGTCACGTTCTTCTTGTCCTGGTTAAGTGATGACTCTGGGCCTTTAAGAGGACCATGCTCCAGTCCGTGCTGCAGCCAGGTTCGTGTCTGGCCTTGGATCCCTTCTTGGCATGCTGGAGCAGCACCAGGCTCCCTTGGCAGCAGAGAAAATGAAGGATCTAGCTCTAGCTCCTCTTCCCCCAGCATCTCCTGCATAGGGACTGAGAGGAAGGAGACTCCTAGCCCAGGGGGACCTCCTAGCCCAGTGTGTATCTCTCTCCCAGGGCTGACCATCCATGAGGCAGAAGATCTGTGGTGCTGGGACTGGCACCAGCACAGCAGGCTCCTGGACTACAGGAACACAGCCAGGGTGGAGGAGGTAAAGACACTCTGCCAGGGCATGACACAGCTCAGAAAGTGGGGCTGGCTGAGTTCCCTGCAGTGGATGCCTCCTGGAGACAGGAGAAGAGCGCACTCCTTATTTACAGCTCAGAGTTCCTCATCCAGCACCCAGTGGGAGAGGCTGGTACTAAAGGTTCCACATTGGAAACTCGCTAGTTGCCCTGATTTGAGTGTCTCACACAGATCTATTGCTACGTGACATAAGGAGAATCCTCGGGGTGGATGAATTAATATAGGATTATGGCTCTGGGTGTTTCTCTGCTTGTTGTCCCCCTGGCTGATACCCAAGTGTCTGAGAGGAGAGCACTGGGACAGTCAGTCACTATTGCTTGACCAGACCCTTGTTAGATTCCCTGCACCCTGAAGAAGCAGAGAAATGAGGTGGGATTTGCCCAGTGCCATTGCCGGTCAGGAAGCAGATGGCCCCAACCTGGAAACTAGGTACAGCAGTTCTCTTACCCTCCCCCTTTGCAGGACCGGCACCAGGGTTTCTGGCGCCCTAGGCGCCGGGCCATTTCGCCGCCCCGCGTGCGGGTCTCGCGGCTCCGGTGGAGCTGCCGCAGGCATGCCTGCAGCAGGTCCATTGGAGCCGCGGGACCAGCGGACTGTCCGCAGAAATGCCTGCGGCAGGTCCACCGGAGCTGCGGGACCAGCGGACCGTCCGCAGAAATGCCTGCGGGAGGTCCACCGGATCTGCGAGATCAGTAGACCCTCCGCAGGTACGACTGCGGCAGCTCCACTGGAGCCACCTGCGGCCCCCCCAGCAAAATTCCACCACCCCCCTGTAATGCTGGCGCCCTAGGCGACTGCCTAAGTCGCCTAAATGAAAGCGCAGGCCCTGCCCCTTTGCCACTTGAGGGTGATGCCATTCTACCTCCAGTACTTGGAGCCTGGTTCTGGACAATCTTCTAAAGTCTCATGTCCTGTTGCTTTTAGGTCTTCAGAAAGTTCTTCTCAGAGGAACAGAGAAGATACTTCCTCCGGACAGCAGTGCTGGCCATCCATGACCCACTGCTGCATGTCAGCCAGGCTGGGCTGCTCCTCACCTACTCCCTCCTCGGGGTAGCCCAGCAGGTGATGGGGGACAAGGTAAGCAGCTGCATTAGACTCAGGAGACTAGGGCAGGGCCCAGGGCCTCATTCCCATCCTATTGCCATTCTCTGGCCTGGCAGCAAGGAGCCTGGTGGGGAATGAGAGTTAGAGCAGGTGCTACTGGGAAAGGAGATGAATTAACCTCCATGAGCAGGAGAGAGCCAGCTTTTCCCCTGAGCAGCTCCAACCTAGCTCTTTAGACCACCTTTCCCTTGTCGCTGGTAACTTACTAAACCATTGCATTCACTGATGTGCTGTTCGCACACCATTTCCCTGAATAGCTCCTCTGAATACTTTGATGGGATCTGATCACATGCCTGGAAAATTGCCAGGTTTTCCAATATTTCTAAAATATTAAGGGATTCCCCTGCCACAAACAAAGTCATAGCCCTTATTGGTAAATGCCCCCAAAATACAACTTCAACCTATCCTGCATCAGCCAGATCCAGCTTATGTTCTTATGTTATGTTATGTAAAAACATTAAGAATGGCCGTACTGCATCAGACCAAAAACTCATCTAGCCCAGTATCCTGTCTACCAACAGTGGCCAATGCCAGGTGCCCCAGAGGGAGTGAACATAACAGGTAATGATCAAGTGATCTCTCTCCTGCCATCCATCTCCACCCTCTGAGAAACAAACAGAGTCTAGTGACACTATTCCTTACCCATCATGGCTAATAGCCATTAATGGATTTAACCACCATGAATTTATCCAGTTCTCTCTTAAACACTGTGTGATGGGGCAAGGACAGATGGCCACAGTAAAGTACTGAGAAACAGGTATGTTAGCCCCAGGCTAAACAAATTCCTAGTACTCTGG
>NC_133770.1:105220855-105289317 GCF_003597395.2 Chelonoidis abingdonii | reverse complement strand
TTGTAGGAGAATTCTCAGCTTCTCCATCTCAGAGTTCAACCTTGATTGGGTGACATGGGTTTGTGAGGAAAGACTCAAGCCTGCCTACTCTGTTTAAGACCAAGGAAATAGGCTAACAAACTGTGTTTGATGCTCTTGCTGCTTCTCCCATTCATGGCTGTTGAGCAAATTCATGATTCTCATCTCTAATGTTCTAGTACTTTAAAATACTTACTGACTTAATTAGGTTTAAGAAACGCCATATGGCAAACCCCATACTTCCAGGAACAAAAGATCAGCCGCAACTACAGAATGCGGGAATGGTCACTGAAAGCACTGACCCTGAACAGATTTAGGGCCATATGGTAAGCTGCTCATCAACATGATCTGTCACTGTGAAGCTTTGGTAAAAGGTAAACCGCATTCTTGGATGGTAGAGTAGTGGTATGGAAGGGAATGATACAGGTTTTTGATGAACTGATGTGAGCGCTGAATCCGTTCTTGCGATCCCCATTCAAAATTACGTTAAAGACTGGAGAGCTGTAAAAAGACGTCATATTGGTGGTCATGGGGTGATGCTTTAATGAGACAATTGAAAAAAGCTCAATCTGTTCAGTTAAACTAAGAGAATGAGAAGAGTTTGCTTGCACTTCATAGAGAAATGCTGAGTATAAAAGCTCTTCTTATTACAGAGAAGCCATGACACAGACCCCATGCTGAAAGAGAAAACTTGAAAAAGTCTAAGTAGAAAAAGACCCTATTTGTTAGGAGGCAATTCATCGTTGGAACAAACTTCCTAAAAGAAATATGCTTCTCCATCTCTTTATGTCTTCTAATGAAAATTAGGGATCTCCTGGAAAAGTATTGGTAAAAAACCAGCCAGTCTTCTACAAAGAGGAGGCCTGCCTAGGATATTGCAGATCAATTAGAATGCTCTAATGGTCCCTTCTGGCCATAAAGTCTACTCATTAAAAACCTGATTGTTCCTGGAGAGGCATGCTTTGTCCCCAGAATGAAACATTGATGGAGTATTTCAACGAAGCAGCTCAAAATCAATGGATTAGCCAGACAGGACATCAGCACTCAGGGTGGCCGGGTGTCTGCAGTACATCACAAGGGCCTCGACAGGACCTCAGCCTATTGACAAGGTGGTGGGAAGGAAGGCGATGATCTCACAGAGAGACCCTGACATCAGCCAGGCAGGACAGGGAAGCAGGACGGGGGCAACCTCAGAGACAGACCCCTGTGGCTTTGCCTCAGCAAGTCTTTTTCTTGAGGTCTCTGCTTAAGGACTGAGAGAGAATTCACTTTCACATTTGTGAGCGCGAGAAGGACCCTCTTTGGAATTTTTTCCTTTGTCTTTTTTAAACCCCATTCAGGGATGTGACACCAAGTGAGCAATAAAGAGGGGGAGCAACTTGCCCAAAGTCCCACAGATCAATAGGAAAGCCAGCAATGGAACCCAGGAGTGACTGATCCAGTCACTACAGCAGAACACACTCTCTCTCAAAGGCAGGGGGACCGGACATGCCTGGGAGTGTGCAGCAGTGGTTAGTGAAGGAGCTTGGAAACGAGACCTGCTGGGTCACATCCATGGCTCTGACACTTGGTGTGACCCTGAGCCAATATCTTCCCCTCCCCAGGCCCATTTCCCATCAATGTGGTTGGGGGCCCATCCCTACAGCCCAAGATGGTTGGGAGGCTTCATGAGGGTGAGTTCAGTGCTGGGATGTCAGGAGCTGGGAGTTGCTGTAACCCCTGCACTACAGCAGCATTCTGCACCCCTTGCTGATGACTGAGTTTCTCCAGCTTTTGGCAATAAGACACACTTTTGTTTTCGCAGCCAGTCGATTACACAGTGTCATCACCCTGCCTGCTGGCTGGGCAGGGTAACTCCTCAGGTCACCACCCTCTCCAGCCTCCCTTGGGCTTGGGGAGTGAGGAGGAGGACCAGGAACAGCTGGTGACCCTGAACATCTGCCATCCATCACACTGTCACCTAGAGCAAGTGAGTGTCATTAGGGTTCCTAGGTGCTCACCCCTGTATGTCGGGGGAGAGGCAGAAAGAGGGAGAGAGAATCTCTCCCAAAGGAGATTGGATTTGCAAACAGCCCTCAGGAGCCCTTCACTCTCAGACCGGGCAGGGGCTTCCCCGGAGCAGTCTCCAATGTGCATGGAAATGTGTGCTTGTGGGAGACAGTTCCCCAGGCTGAGAGGCTCTCAACTGAGCCAGACTCTGTGAGCTGCTGCACATGGAAATCCATGGGGAATGAGGGGACCCTGGGCTTCCTGTGCCAAGGGACTTTGTGACTTTGACATGGGGAATGGTTTCCCAGGAGAAGTCTGGACTCCTTGGTTCTGTTTCTTCTCTAGCCTGGGTGGGAGTGTGGCCTGGGATGACAGGAGGGGGCTGCTTATCCAAAATAACCGATGGTCTTTGTGACTTACCTCACTGCTCTAAAAGGAGGAGACTCCACAGGTATTGCAGCACCAGGGATGACGAGGGGGAAGGTTGGGAGCAGATCATATAATGATCTCCTGCCAGTGTGTGTAAACTGCACTTCCTGCACCTCTGAGGGGTGGGGGAGGAGCTGGTCTGTTTGGAGAAGGGGTGGGGAGAGACTGAAAAGGCCCGTTAATGAGAGGCTGCCTTGACCCCAGACTCACACCTGCTCCCCGCTCGGTTCCAGGATGGCGAGGCTCCTGAGGATGTTCAGGAAGAAGGCTCTGCAGCTGCTGAGAGAAGCAGCTGCCATCTTCTCAAGGAGAAGAACTGCCCCTCCATCACCTCTGATGAGGAAGCAGCTCCCATCCAGGCCAGGAGGTAGAAGTGCCCAGCCTTCTGGCAGAGGAAACCAGCTCCCGAAACAGGTGCCGAGCTGGGAGAGGAACCAACCAGGCCCAAATGGAGCTGGCTCAGGATACGGCGGCGCAGGCAGGACTCAACCCAGAACGGGAGTCGGTCCAGATGGCTCTAGGGCTTGTTGTGTGGGCAGCACCAGCCCCAGGATCCCAGCCCTGACTCCCAGCAGGAGGCATCGCCCTGCCTGGTCGCTGACGACCTTCCAGCCTCCCCAGGGCAGGAGGTGGAAGATCCTTGTCCCAGCACCAGCAGCTTGACCCGCTACCCATGGGACAGCAGCAGCTCCTGAGACTCAGGCAGCAGCGAGGCCGATGGGCGCTGCTGCTTTGTTCCAGGTGAGGAGCCAGGCTGGGCTCAGGAAGGCTGAGGATGGGGCTGTGAACTTCCTGGGCCCAGATACTCTATCAGTGCTATGGGGGGGTCCCCAACCCAGGTGTCTGGCCTGAGCCACACGAACCCCACTGAAACCAGCAGCAGTCACACAGCTGCCCCTGCAGCAAGAGCAACTGGGGGATGGGGGCATCAGGAGTTGCTGCCATGTTGGTCCTTGATATTCCAGGGGGTGGGGTCAGGAACCTACTATGGAGTCCTGGGCAGTGTGTGGAACCTCTCTGCTATGGGCTTCTGAAGCTGTTGGGGGCTGAAGGCATCTCTAAGACGGGGGATGGGTCTCAATCTGCCCTGGGTGCCTGAGGTGGGAAGGGGAAAATTTAATCCTACTCTACTCAACACGCCTCTGTCCTTCCTCCAAGTGTCAGCAGGTGTCACCCTGTTCCCTTCTCTCCCTTGGGCAGGGACCTCCAGGGACACAGAGGACAAGGAGAAGGAGAAATGGTTGGACATGGCCACAAATCAAGCTACTCTCAAGGTCATCATAAAGCAACTCCAGGGCAGAGAAAAGGTACAAATATTCTCCAGCTGGGCTGGGCTGGAACCGAGATTGTCCTCTCCTTTCCAAGCATCCCGACGCTTTGCAGAGGGTCTTGTCCCTGATGGTCCCCCACCCCTTTTTGTCCATGATGTGGGATCCCCAAAATGGGGGTGTTTGTCCAACACCATCTGAGGTCTCCTCCCCCCACAGGCACTGTTTCACTTCCTGATCCTGCTTTCGACAATAGGCGGGTCTCCACTTTCCCCATTGAGGCCTGAGTCCTGGATCTGGTGTGGGTGGGACAGGGATGTCCCTGGCTTACAGGCTCTCTCTCCCCTAACCCCAGTCCTGGTGGATAAAGGATGAGGCTCAGGAGCTCATGTTCCTATATGCCATATACCCAGTGTGTCTTGCTGCACATCAGAGAGGGCAGGACACACTGGAGCCGCACTGCTGCAAGGCAGCTGTGGTGGAGAGGATTGTGGTGAGTGAGACACGGTACCTGGCAGTTGGAGGGAGGAGAAAGACATGGGATGGGCAGGGGTGTCGCCGGGTTAATGGATGGGGGCTGAGTGGTGTTGGAGGGGGCAGCAGAGGGCAGGGATTGCTGGGGCTGAAGACTGGGGAAAAGAGGGGAGAAATTCTGAGACTGGTCACTAGTGGGCTGTGGGGGACTTGTGGGACTAGAGGGCAGATCAGGCTGGTGGACAAGGAATCAGATGGTCTCAGTTCAGTGGTCAGGATGGTGTTGGATGAGGGCAGTTTTGACAGGAAGGAAGAATGAAGGGGAATAGAACTGAGCTGTGCAGGAATCCTGGAAGGGGGAGAAGTTTGATGGGCATGAAGGAATCAGAGGAGCAGGAGGCAGGTGGGGGGATCCTACTGGCCATGTCTCGCACAGACTGTATAATCTCCTCATGGGGAAGTGTCAGTGAAGCCCGAATTTCACATGCTTCTTCGCGTCTCACAGGAGCTCATTGAGGAGCTGCCTGATGACACTCCACCCAGCGCCGTCCTCGCCAACTCCCCGATTGCTGTGGGCAACCTCAGGTACCTAGACCCTCCCAACTGGCTCCCCTAGCCCAGGTGCTGATCAGGCCCAGGGCTGGGAGTCTCAGTCCCTCCCACTCTCAAGTCACCTCCGAAGGGTGGCTCCTCTGGCAGAAGTGGTGGGGTGGGAGGGCTCATTCTCTCCTGACTGGGCTGTTCTTTTCACTCCAATAACATTACAGGGGCCTTGAGGAGAGGCTAACTCCAGGGGTCTGATACAGGAGGGGCAGCAGGGTGCAGGGAACAGGTGCTATTTCTGCCCTGCCACTGTCCGTCTGTGAGGCCTTTGCCATGTCATTCCCTGGCTCGGTCCCTCAGTTTCCATTCTTACCAGCCTGTGCCTATTTCCCTTCGGTTTCATGTCCATGTTGGTGCCAGTCCCATCACCGTACTGCACCGTCTAATACCAGATCCTTTCTCTTGCCAGCACCATTAAACTTGCCCTGGAGCCAGAGTTGAAGACACACCTCTTGCAAGCTGCCCTGAATGCTGTCTTTACTCTGGGCACAGAGAAGGACACTACCCAAGTCCAGGTACATCCTCCTCCTCCATCCTCCTGTTCCTCCTGAGTAGCCTTTGTTCCCTGCTCCCTCAATTCACAGGAGCTCCAGAGATGGGGTGCTGTGGGCAGAGATGGAACAAGCTGGGAGGGAAGTGATTACTCCTCCCTCGGGCATTTCTTTCTTTCTTTCTTTCTTTCTGCCTTCCATATGCCATGTTTTGCCCAGCAGCCCAGCTTCCATCCATAGCAACTTGACAGTTCCATACTCTGCTGCCTTCGGCCATGTCTACACGAGGCCTTAAATTCGAATTAAACGGCTTTAATTCGAATTTATGGAGCACCCATCCACATGACGCAGCCCTCTAATTCGAATTAAAGGGCTATTTAAATCGATTTTAGTACTCCTACTAAACCACAGGAGTAACCCTAAAATCGAATTTACTAATTCGAATTTAGTGCAGTGTGGACGGAAATCGAAGTTAATGGCCTCCAGGAGCTATCCCCACAGATCACACTGACCACTCTGGACAGGCACCAAAACTCCTCATGCACTGGCCAGTAAACAGGAAAAGACCCGTGGAGGTTTGAATCAGTTTACCTGTTGTTCACAACGTGTGGGAGGCTGCTGAGCAGCAGTTAATCACCGGCACCTTTTAAAAATGCAGTATCTTCCTGAAATTAGAAAAAGAGCTCCAGCATGGACCACAGAAGAGCTTTTGGATCTCATTGCTATCTGGGGTGAGGATTCAGTTTCGCTAACAGAACTCCGTTCGTCGAAAACCGAATGGTAAGTATGAAACCAGAATTTCACGCTGTCAGCCTTTAAAAGATACAGGAGGACTCTTTCTGCAGGATAAAGTAGAAAGAACTGAGACATAGCATACCAGACCACCAGAGAGAGAACGGGATCTCTGGAGTTGCTCCTAAAACATGCAGGGGTTCTATGCAGAGCTACATGCAATTTTTGGGGGCTTGGCTACCAGTCGCCCATCCTTAATCGTGGATTCAGATGACCCTGATTTCAGTTTTCAACTGTGGCTGAGATTCTGCAGAGGGGGAAGATCAGGAAGAGGTACATGAGGGAGACATTGCTGATACCACAATCAGCTCTCAATTACCACAAGCAGCGCAGGAGTTGTTTTCTGACCCAAGATTTAACCTTAGCAGCAGGATCGCTAATAGCCACTATCACAGAAAGTGAAGCCATGGAAGGTTACCAGCGGTGAGTAAATGTTTAAATCAGTCATATTTAAAAACTAAAGCGTTTTTTAATTATCAATTTTTAAGCATGCGTTGTCATTTCTTTTTTAGCCATTACAAGTTACATGAAAAGTTCCTTAACATGTCTGGGGATGCAATGAAAATCCTCCCAAGAAATGAATCTCATGAATTGATATTGCAGGAAATGGCAAAGATGCCTTTCAGTAATTGGGGCAATGCTGCCTTAGACCGGTCCTCCAATGAAAGATGCTTTGCCCCTCCAGGCACGCATGCCTGAATTTGGAATCATTGCTTCACAAACGCATAGATGCATAAGCGCCGGGACTCTGATCAGCAGGCATGAAACATTCACTCTGGCCTCTTGTGCTGTAACTCTCACCAAGAGTTCTGTCGTTCATTGTGACCTGGTTTAAATAAGTAATTGCTTTGTCATTAGGAGAGAAAACATGGCCATTATAGCTCCTGTAATAGCCACTCGATGTAGCGGGGGAGGGGACTGCTGTGCTGGCGATGATGCTTTAGCAGGAAGGGGTGAGACAACATAAAGACTTACATGGCTGCTTGGAAGCAAATTTATAATGGTAGTACCAGCAAGCTGCATCTGTACTGTGCCCTGAGCCCAGGGACAGAGTCTCCCCAGTATTAAAAGATGAAAATGTGACCGTATGCAGTGAAATCACATGTCCTGCGAAGGTGCATAGTTTTGTGCTGTTTGAGTGACTGGAATCATTGTTCTAAGAAATGTATCTTTTTACATACTTCTCTCTCTTACCTCCACCATACAGCTGTGCAGTGTTCTTTACTCACTACCCCATCTGCCAGGCTACCCAAGAGACAGAGGAAAAAGAGAACGAGAGACGAAATGTTTTCCGAAGTCATGGAAGGCAGCCACAGTAACACAGCTCATCATAGTGATTTGAAGGAACTGATAGCAAAATACAAGAAAGATGCCAGTGACCGGGAGGACAGGAGAGACGCTCGAGATGAGAGGTGGCGAGAGGAAGACCGGCAGGTAGAAGAGAGGTGGCGCAAGGAAGACAGGCAGGAAGATCAGAGGTGCAGGGAGGAAGATAGGCGCTGGCGTGATGGAACGCTGGAGCTGCTGCGTGATCACACTGATATCCTTCAGACGCATGTTGATTGTTCAGGAACAGCAGCGGGGTTACAGAGTGCCACTGCAGTCCATGTTTAATCACCCTCCAAGCTCCCCAGGTTCCATATCTCCCTCACGCAGACGTGTTTAGAACGCGTGGGGAAGGCTTCCTGCACCAGCACACTCCACCCCCATGGAGAGCCTAACCAAAAGGCTGTAATGAAGCTGAAATGTATTTCATGGGCTTTTCCTTACCTGTGATCCTCCTCCCAAAGCACAGCTTTCAGGGATACCTAGATAAATCTGTGCCTCTGAATATAGTTCCTTTCTAATCAGACATACATCCAAAGGGGGGAGGGTGCTTTTATTACAGGGAATGATCCTTTAAAATGAACGCATGTTTTAAAGCAATAACAAATGAGTTTTAATAAAGATTAAATGATTTTTAAAACATACTGGCTTTCTTTCCTTCAGCCACATGTAATGAAAGGGTGGGGGTTGATTTTGAAAGTCCTGCAGCAAGCTGTAAGTAAAGGGGGACGGTGGGTTGCTTACAGGGAGTCAATAGAGGCGGGAGTGTTCATCAAGGGCAAAGAAGCACTGCAATCACACCATACCCTGGCCCGCGACAAAACACATTTTCAGGGCTTCTCTGATGCGCACCGCCTCCTGGTGTGCTCTTCTAATCGCCCTGGTGTCTGGCTGCTCGTAGTCAGCGGCCAGGCGATTAGCCTCAGCCTCCCACCCCGCCATAAAGGTATCCCCCTTACTCTCACAGAGATTGTGGAGCACACAGCAAGCAGCAATAGCTACGGGGACATTCTTTGGGCTGAGGTTCTGAGAGAGTGAGTAATGATCGAAAGCGCCCTTTTAAACGCCCAAATGCACACTCTACCACCATCCTGCACTTGCTCAGCCTGTAGTTGAACAGCTCCTGAGCACTGTCCAGGCTGCCTGTGTATGGCTTCATGAGCCACGGCATCAAGGGGTAGGCTGGGTCACCCAGGATAATGACAGGCATCTCAACATCGCCCACTGTTATTTTCTGGTCTGGGAAGTAATTTCCTTGATGCAGTCGTTTAAAGAGAGTACTGTTTCTGAAGACGCGCGCGTCATGAACCCTTCCTGGCCATCCCACGTGGATGCTGGTGAAACGTCCCTTGTGATCCACCAGTGCTTGCAGCACCATGGAAAAGTACCCTTGCGGTTCACGTACTCGGCGCCCTGGTGCTCTGGGGCCAAGATAGGGATATGGGTTCCATCTATGGCCCTCCACAGTTAGGGAATCCCATTGCAGCAAAGCCATCCACTATGACCTGCACGTTTCCCAGAGTCACAAACTTTCGTAGCAGCAGCCTAACGATTGCTTTGGCTACTTGCATCACAGCAGCCCCACGGTAGATTTTCCCACTCCAAATTGATTCGCGACTGACCGGTAGCTGTCTGGAGTTGCAAGCTTCCAGAGGGCTATTGCCACTCGCTTCTCCACAGTGAGAGCTGCTCTCATGTCAGTATTATATGGCGTTTCAGGGCAGGGGAAAGCAAGTCACAAAGTTCAAAGAAAGTGCTCTTACGCATGCGAAAGTTATGCAGCCACTGGGAATCGTCCCACACCTACAAAACTATGCGGTCCCACCAGTCTGTGCTTGTTTCCCGTGCCCAAAAATCGGCGTTCAATGGGCAGAAGCTGACCCATTACCAGCAGTAGCTCCAAAATGCTGGGTCCTGCGGTTAGGGAGAGATCACTCTCTATGTCGTCATCATCACCATCATTAACATCGCTCCTGTCGGTGCGCAGCTGCCTCCTCAAACTCCAAGTCCTCCTCCTGTCCCGCTCCTCCTCCACCTCCTCCTCCTGAATTTTCAGGTCATGGCTCAGCATAGACAGCACGAGAGTGCGCGAGCTGTTTAAAACTTGCACGATTGCATTACTGGTCTCATCAGGGCTCCATGGTCTCAGCAGGGTCCATGGTCTCAGCAGGGTCCATGCTTGCTGTGCTATGGCGTTTGCTCTCTTCACCCAGGAAAACGGCGCGGAATGGTTGGCTGCTGCTTTCACAAAGGGGGGGTGAGGCTGTACCCAGCAGCACCCGGGACAATGTTTTTGGTCCCAGCAGGCACTGGGCTGAAAACCAGGAAGTGGGAACTATGGGATAGCTGTGTCACAGCTACCCACAGTGCACTGCTCCTGAAATCGAAGTAAGACATGGGCCATGGACGCACAACTTCGATTTGAGATTCGTGGTGTGGACGCTCTAATTCGAATTTATAAATTCGGTTTTATAAATTCGATTTAGATAACTTCGATTTACTTCTGCCGTGTAGACAAGGCCTTCCAGGCACTCTGCAAAGACCGGCTAAGCTCATGGTTCAAAGAGCCAGCTGTCATCAATCCTTGGTAACTGCCTGCAGTGGGATGTGAATGAGAGAGGCCAGGATACGTGTTTGGGAATCTCAACAGTGCTTCCCACAGATCCCTCTTCTCATCCTGTGGCAGGTGTAGCCCGTTTCCGTAACTCTGTCCCATGGCTTTCCCTTGTTTTGCAGGCTCTGCACAAGGTCATGCCAGAGTTCCTGGATGCCATGTTGGGGTATCTGCTGGCAGAGTCCCCAGAAACAGACAGGCTCCACTACATCTTGGAGGTGAGCCTCAAGAGCAGGGAGGTGGAGCGATTTTACTCTAACTCTTAGGAGGACTGTGTAAGGAGAGACTGGAAGATCCATTTTCTAGTCTGTCATCCTAGCTTGGTCCCCAATGGAATGTTTTCTTTGGTCAGGGCACTTGGTGCAATGCAGTGTCAGGTCCTTCCTCCTTGAAGGACAGATGAAGGAGTTGGAAATTCAAGCCAGAGTTCTTCCTGCTTCTGTTGAGCACTAACCGCAGGGCACCTGGCTGGCTTGGGGAGTGAGAGTCTGAACACCCCCAACCCCATGAGATTCAGGAGATGGTTCTCAGATAACAGGTACAGGCTCTTTCCTACAGAAACAGGAGGACCCCAGGGAATCAGCCCTTCTCTTTGATAGCTCCTGAGATTCCTGAGGGGAATGTTCTCACAGTCACTCCCTTCATCCCACCAAGAACTTTAGTGCTGGGGAGTGGCGAGGGATCAGACTCTTTTCTGGTGAACTGTTCAGAAATCAGGAGTTCAGGGAGCATGGGACCAGCCCCAACACCAAACATTGTCCCAATCTAGGGAGACACTGACAAGTTGTGATCTGCAGGATACAAGCCTCATCCTGGGGGAGAGAATCCCGTTTTAAAGCGCTGTGATCAATGACTCGGATATTGCACCCGTGCACAATGTCTCAGGCCCCTGGGGCTGGAAGGGGCTCATTTATACAGCATGTGCACCTGCCCATTGATCCTAACCTGCCTCCTTCCCCCACAGCACGTCAACTTCTGGATCCTGTCCAAGGTGTCCCAGGAGAGAGTCAGGGCCATTAGGAGCAGCAGGGCCCTGCTCAGATACACCCTCCCTGAATTTGACGTAAGTGACCTCTGACCCCAACTTGCTGACTCCAGGCATAGGTAGGCTGGCTCCAAAGGGCTGAGGGAGCTGCTGCTGCAGGGCCTGTGGGTTAGGAATGTTCCTCTTGGGGAGGCAGTGTCAGAGCAGGGAATGAGCTAGCCTTGAGTCAAGCTCTTCTTGTCCAGGTTAAGTGGTGACCCTGGGTCTTTAAGAGGACCATGCTCCAGCCCGTGCTGCAGCCTGGTTCGTGTCTGGCGTTGGGTCCCTTCTTGGCATCCTGGAGCAGCACCAGGCTCCCTTGGCAGCAGAGAAAATGAAGGATCTAGCTCTAGCTCCTCTCCCCCCAACATCTCCTGCAGAGAAGCTGAGGGGAAGGAGAGTCCTGGCCCAGGGGGGACTGGGAGCTTACAGAAAAATCCTGATGGAGTCCCGTCTCCTATCCCTTCCATTAGAACCCAGGAGAATTCCCTAGGATGGGTCACTATGTGGCACAGTGGCTCTGTTCATCAGTGACCCAGCCAAGGACATCAGCTGGCAGCCCAGGAAAGAGGTTTACCAGCTCTACCAGCTGCTGCTGCACCAGAAGAGTAACAAACCCATCTGGGAAATGGGACCCAATAGGAGACTGAGAGTGACCACAGGTGGATAATGGGACCCCAGCCAATTTCTCTCAGACTGACCTCAGTTGGAAGATGAGTCTCTCTGTGTCTCTGTTCTTCTCGACCCCACTGTGCAGCCACCAATGGGATTGGAAAGACACTAACTGGAACCAAAATGATAAATGTGTGTCTCTCCCCCAGGGCTGACCATCCATGAGGGAGAAGATCTATGGTGCTGGAAGTGGCACTAGGACAGCAGGCTCCTGGGCTACAGGAACACAGCCAGGGTGAGGGTGGTAAGGACACTCTGCCAGAGCATGACACAGCTCAGGAAGTGAAGCTGGCTGAGTTCCCTACAGTGGATGCCTCCTGGAGACAGGAGAAGAGCCCCCTCCTTATTTACAGCTCAGAGTTCCTCATCCAGCACCCAGTGGGAGAGGTTGGTACTAAAGGTCCCACACTAGAACCTCACTAGTTGCCCTGATTTGAGTGTCTTACACGGATCTGTTGCTACGTGGCATAAGGAGAATCCCCGATTGGATGAGTTAATATGGGATTATGGCTCTGGGTGTTTCTCTGCTTGTTCTCCCCCTGGCTGATACCCAAGTGTCTGAGAGGAAAGCACTGGGGCAGTCAGTCACTATTGCTTGATCAGACCCTTGTTAGATTCCCTGCACTCTGAAGAAGCAGAGAAGTGAGGCGGGATTTGCTCAATGCCATTGCCTGTCAGGAAGCAGATGGCCCTAACCTGGGAACTGGGTACAGCAGCTCTCTTACCATGCCCCTTTGTCAGTAGAGGGTGATGCCATTCTACCTCCAGTACTTGGAGCCTGGTTCTGGGCAATCTGCTAAAGCCTCACGTCCTGTTGGTTTTAGGTCTTCGGAAAGTTCTTCTCAGAGGGGCACAGAAGATACTTCCTCCGGACAGCAGTGCTGGCCATCCATGACCCACTGCTGCATGTCAGCCAGGCTGGGCTGCTCCTCACCTACTTTTTCCTGGGGGAAGCACAGCAGCTGATGAGGGACAAGGTAAGCAGCTGCATTAGACTCAGGAGACTGGGGCAGAGGCCAGGGCCTCATCCCCATCCTATCGCCATTCGCTGACCTGGCAGCAAGGAGCCTGATGGGGAATGAGAGCCAGAGCAGATGCTACTGGGAAAGGAGATGAATTAACCTCCATGAGCAGGAGGGAGCCAGCTTGTCCCCTGAGCAGCTCCAACCCAGCTCTTTAGACCACCTTTCTCTTGTCGCTGGTAGCTTACTAAACCATTGCATTCACTGATGTGCTCTTCACGAACCATTTCCCTGAATAGCTCCTTTGCATACTTTGATGGAATCTCATCGCATGCCTGGAAAATTGCCAGGTCTTCCAATATTTCTAAAATATTAAGAGATTCCCCTGCCACAAACAAAGTCATAGCCCGTATTGGTAAATGTCCCCAAAACATGACTTCAGACTACCTGCATCAGCCAGATCCAGCTTCTTCATTTTTTTTTAATTGATTTAAAGTAAAATCAACAGGTTAATGCACAGTCAACCCATGCAACTTTTTCCCAGGAGATGTTGTGAAAGTCAAGACTATAACAGGGTCTGAAAATTAACTAGATAAAATCATGGAGGATAGATCCATCAATAGTTTTTAACCAGATGGGCAGGGATGATGTCCCTAGCGTCCCTTTTCCAGAAGCTGAGAATGGGTGACAGGTGGATCACTTGATGATTACCTGTTCTCTTGATTCCCTCTGGGGCACCTGGCATTGGCCACTGTCGGAAGACAGGATGCTGGGCTAGATGGACGTTTGGTCTGACCCAGTAAGGCCATTCTTATGTTCTCATGTAAAATCTGTGTTACTCACACACCTGCACAGGGTGGGCTTGTGGTTGTGTGAATCTTCCAAGGAGAGATGTGAGATGGAGTGTACATGAGAATTTATGAAGGATTGATATATGAACTTTCACGGTATTGGAAATCATG
This sequence comes from Chelonoidis abingdonii, assembly GCF_003597395.2. NCBI lineage: Eukaryota > Metazoa > Chordata > Testudines > Testudinidae > Chelonoidis > Chelonoidis abingdonii. The sequence continues at coordinate 105,275,693 of NC_133770.1, read as the reverse complement.
GCCTTGTGGACAGACAGAAAGCAAAGTGGGGGAATCTTCCTCTGACCCCCATGGCAATACAATGAAGATAGCCTCTGTTTGCTTCCATTGGAAGATGCTTCCACAGCTGGTGGGCCAAGCCTGCTGCCTGGTACTACAGGTGCTACAAGTGGCCAGCAGTGGGGCAGAAGGAGGAGGACCATGCAGAAGGTTTGGCAATAGGGGCAAGAGGGAGGAAAAATCCCCTTGCTTTCAAAAGAGCCAAGGAGGAGAAGGACACAGTCCATAAAGAGAGACTGCTCTAGAGGTTCCTGGATGAAGAGAAATGGAGCAGAGAGCCGACATGTAGACATGACAGTGGAATGGTCCACGTTCACGATGCTTGGAGGTTGGCATTTCTAGCAGATCCAGTGAACATAATTACAAATAGGGCTTGTGTTCCAAACTACTGACAGCTGTGTGTCTGAGAGAAATATCCTCTAACCCCTGTGCAGGAGATATACCCCAATCTGTGAGTCCCTTCTGGCCATCAAGTTTGCTAATTTCAAAATGAACACTCATTGAGTGGGGTGGTCCACAGGGAGCAGCTCAAAAATCCAAACTGGCTGGCCTGGGGCAGGACATTAGCATGTCAGGGAAGAGGTGGGTGTGACAGTGACATCACAAGGGCATTTTGCAAGATCTCAGCCTATTGGACAAAGGTGGTGGGAAGGCGATGATCTCACAGAGAGACCCTGACATCAGCCAGGCAGGTCAAGGGTGCTCTCCAGAGTTTGCCTTTCAACTCACAATGTGGGAGGCCCTAACCAAGAGGTGTGGCTGGAATAGTGCTCTAAGAATGGTTATCTCCGGAGGTGACCTAGGCCATCTTTAGGACATCTGGTGAGAACTCTCGGCTTCCTGCCTCTCAGAGTCTCAACACTGATTGGGTGAGCGTGGGGTTGCTATGAGGGACGAGACTCAGGTTCTTGCTACTCTGTTTTAAGACCAAGGAAATAAGTCATAACCAAACATGTATTTGGTTGCTCTTGCTGCTTCTGTCCATTCATCGTCTCTGAGCAATTCGTGATTCTCTCTCTAATGGTCTAGTACTTTTAAAATACTTACTAACTAATTAGGGTTCAATAAAGCCATATGCAAACCCATACTTCCAGGAAGAAAAGAGTCAGGCCGCACCCTACAGAATGGGGGACAGTCCACTGGAAAGCAGTGACCCTGAAAAGGTTATAGGGACCGTAGTGGATAAGCTGCTCAACATGATCTGTCACTGTGAAGCTGTGGTTAAAAAGGTTAAAGCCATCCTTGGATGGATAGAATAGTGAGTATGGAAACGGAGGTGATACAGCATTGATGAGACTGATACTGGAATGCTGAATCCAGTTCTTGTGTCCACATTTTGAAAATTATTTTAAACTGGAGACGTTACAGAAAAGATTCATATTGGAGTGATGGGGATGATGCCTTATAGTGAGACATTGAAAAAGCTCAATCTGGTTAGTTTATCCAAAAGAAGAATGGGAAAGGAGTTGTTTAACTTCATGGAGTGAAAATGCTGAGTATAAATGGGCTCTTTTATCTAGCAGAGAAAGCCATGACAAGACCCCATGGTTGGAAGCAGAAATCCAAAAAAGTCTAATTAGAATAAGACCCAGGTTTGTTAGACGCCAATTCACCTTTGGAACAAACTTCCAAGAGAAATGATGGCTTCTCCATCTCTTGATGTCGTCTAATGAAGACTAGGTGACTTTCTGGAAAAGGTTTGAGTAAAAAAACCAGCCAGCTCTTCTGACATACAGGAGGCCTGCCTTAGGATATGCAGGGGATTAGATCAGATGCTCTAATGGTCCCCTCTGGCCATAAAGTCTACTCATTTATGAAAACCTGATTGTGGCCTGGGAAGCAGTCTCTGACCTTTTACTGGAGAGCATGCTTTATCCCCAGAATGAAGAGTTATTGAGTGGAGTGATTCAAGGGAAGCAGCTCAAACATCCGGTGTGGCTGGCCAGGAGCAGGACACCAGCACTGCAGACGAGGGGTGAGTGTGAGGATGGGGGCAACCTCAGAGACAGACCCCTGTGGCTTTGCCTCAGCAAGTCTTCTTCTCGAGCTGTCTGCTTAAGGACTGAGAGAGAATTCACTTTCATATTTGTGAGCGTGAGGAGGATCTTCTTTGGAGTTTTCTCCTTTTCATTTATTGATTTTGCTAGAAAACAAACATCCCTGTTTAGAAGGTAAGAGCCTCCGAGATTTTTGATACCTGTTCGGTCTGATCCATCAGGTGCCAGCTGAATTCTAGGCATGGAAAACAGTAGATTCTGATGGCAGAATTTTATTCCCCACCTAGTACTTTGTTCCTAAGAATCATTGGGAACACTGGGGTTTCTCCTTTTTCTTTTTCCTTTTCCTCTGTCCCTCCTTCCCTCTTTCTCTTCTCTTGCATTTTTTGTCCTTTTCCCCTGCGCTCCTCCCATCATCAGGAGCTGTGTGTGTGTGTGTGGCGGGCGAAGGGGTGGGGTTTGCTCTCCAACTCTCATTGTGGGAGGCCTTCACAAAGAAGTGGGGCTGGAATAGTGCTCTAAGAGGCGTTTCTTCCGGAGGTGACCTAGGCCATCTTTAGGACATCTGGTGAGAATTCTCAGCTTCCTTCCTCTCAGAGTCTCAACGCTGATTGGGTGAGCATGGGGCTGTTGTGAGGGAAAAGACTCAAGTCCTTGCTACTCTGTTTTAAGACCAAGGAAATAGGTCATAACCAAACATGTGTTTGATTGCTCTTGCTGCTTCTCTCCATTCATTGTCTTTGAGCAATTCATGATTCTCTCTCTAATGGTCTAGTACTTTTAAAATACTTACTGACTAATTAGGGTTTAAGAAAGCCATATGCAAACCCATACTTCCAGGAACAAAAGAGTCAGGCCGCACCTACAGAATGGGGAATGGTCCACTGGAAAGCACTGACCCTGAACAGGATTTAGGGGCCATAGTGGATAAGCTGCTCATCAACATGATCTGTCACTGTGAAGCTGTGGTAAAAAAGGTTAAACCCATTCTTGGATGGTTAGAGTAGTGGGTATGGAAAGGGAGATGATACAGTTTTGATGAGACTGGATAGTGGAGCGTTGAATCCTGTTCTTGCGTCCACATTTCAAAAATTACGTTAAAGAACTGGAGAGTGTAGAGAAAAGAGTCATATTTGAGTGATGGGGGTGATGCCTTATAATGAGACATTGAAAAAGCTCAATCTGTTTAGTTTAAACATAAGAAGAATGAGAAGGGAGTTGCTTGACTTCATGGAGAGAAAATGCTGAGTATAAAAGGGCTCTTTTATCTAGCAGAGAAAGCCATGACAAGACCCCATGGCTGAAAGCAGAAAACTGAAAAAGTCTAATTAGAAAAAGACCCTGATTTGTTAGAGGGCAATTCATCGTTGGAACAAACTTCCTAAAGAAATGATGGCTTCTCCATCTCTTGATGTCTTCTAATGAAAATTAGGTGACTTCCTGGAAAAGGTTTGAGTAAAAAAACCAGCCAGCTCTTCTGACAAAGAGGAGGCCTGCCTTAGGATATGCAGGGGATCAGATTAGATGCTCTAATGGTCCCTTCTGGCCATAAAGTCTACTCATTTAAGAAAACCTGATTGTGGCCTGGAGAGCATGCTTTGTCCCCAGAATGAAGAGTCATTGAGTGGAGTGATTCAACGGAAGCAGCTCAAACATCCAATGGAGTAGGCCAGGAGCAGGACATCAGCACTGCAGGGGAGGGGCGGGTGTGGCAGTGACATCACAATGGCCTTTTACAGGACCTCAGCCTATTGGACAAAGGTGGTGGGAAGGCGATGATCTCACAGAGAGACCCTGACATCAGCCAGGCAGGACAGGGAAGCAGGACGGGGGCAACCTCAGAGACAGACCCCTGTGGCTTTGCCTCAGCAAGTCTTCTTCTCAAGGTCTCTGCTTAAGGACTGAGAGAGAATTCACTTTCATATTTGTGAGCATGAGGAGGACCCTCTTTGGAGTTCTCTCCTTTTCGTTTACTGATTTTGCTAAAAAAGAGACAACCCTGTTTAGAAGTTAACAGCCTCTGAGAGGTTTGGAACCTGTCCAGTCTGATCCATCAGGTGTCAGCTGAATTCTAGGCCTGAAAAACACTAGCTTGAGATGGCAGAATTTTATTCCCCACCTAGGATTTTGTTCCTAAGAATCACTGGGGACATTGGGGTTTCTTCTTTTTGTTTTCCCTTTTCCTCTGTCCCTGTCTTCTTTCTCTTCTTCTCTTGCATCTTTTGTCCTTTTCCCCTGTGCTCCTCCCATCACCGGGAGCTGTGTATGTATGTGTGGAGGGTGCAAGGGTGGGGCTTTGTTCTCCAACACTCATTGTGGGAGGCCCTCACAAAGAGGTGGAGCTGGAATAATGCTCTAAGAGACGTTTCTTTCTGAGGTGACCTAGGCCATCTTTAGGACATCAGTGAGCATTCTCGGCTTCCTGCCTCTCAGAGTCTCAATTCTGATTGGGTGAGAATTGGGCTGTTGTGAGGAAGGAGACTCAGGTCCTTGTTACTCTGTTTTAAGACCAAGGAAATAAGTCATAACCAAACATGTATTTGATTGCTCTTGCTGCTTCTCTCCATTCATTGTCTTTGAGCAATTTATGATTCTCTCTCTCTCTAATGGTCTAGTTCTTTTAAAATACTTACTGAATAACTAGGTTTTAATAAAGCCATATGCAAACCCATACTTCCAGGAAGAAAAGAGTCAGTCCGCACCCTACAGAATGGGGGATAGTCCACTGGAAAGCAGTGACCCTGAACAGGATTTAGGGGCCATAGTGGATAAGCTGCTCAACATGATCTGTCACTGTGAAGCTGTGGTTAAAAAGGTTAAAGCCATCCTTGGATGGATAGAGTAGTGAGCATGGAAAGGAAGGTGATACAGCTAAATCCAGTTCTTGTGTCCACATTTTGAAAATTACGTTAAAAAAGCTGGAGAGGGTACAGAAAAGATTCTTATTTGACTGATGAGAATGATGCCTTATAGTGAGACATTGAAAAAGCTCAATCTGGTTAGTTTAAACATAAGAAGAATGAGAAGGGAGTTCCTTGACTTCATGGAGAGAAAATGCTGAGTATAAATGGGCTCTTTTATCTAGCAGAGAAAATCATGACATGACCCCATGGTTGGAAGCAGAAATCCAAAAAAGTCTAATTAGAATAAGACCCAGATTTATTAGAGGGCAGTTCGTCATTGGAACAAACTTCCAAGAGAAATGATGGCTTCTCCATCTCTTGATGTCCTCTAATGAAGACTAGGTGACTTCCTGGAAAAGGTTTGAGTAAAAACCAGCCAGGTCTTCTGACATACAGGCGGCCTTAGGGGTATGCAGGGGATCAGATTAGATGATCTAATGGTCCCTTCTACTAATTTATGAAAACCTGATTGTGACCTGGGGAGTAGCCTCTGATGTTTTACTGGAGAGCACGCTTGATCCCCAGAATGAAGAGTCATTGTGTGGAGTGATTCAAGGGAAGCAGCTCAAACATCCAGTGTGGCTGGCCAGGAGCAGGACATCAGCACTGCAGGGGAAGGGCGAGTGTGGAAGTGACATCACAATGACCTTTTGTGTGATCCCCTCAGTGGTGACCTGGGCCATTCTTTGGGCTATTTGATGAGAACCCTCAACCTCCTAGCCCTCAAAATCTCACCACTGCTTGGGTTATTGACAGGGAGGAGAATTGCGTCCTTTTTGTTTTAAGACAGAATGGATTTTCTGTCAGAAAACAGTTTCCATGAAAATTTTCCCACCTTATTTCCTGGACTCTATCCCTGCCTCCAAGAGGGGGATGAGGGGAGTGTTGTCTGTTAGTTAGAACAGGAGTCAGGACAGGTAGCTTCTCTTTCTGGCTCTGCACACCGCCTTGCTGTGTGAAATCTTGGGTAGGTCACTTCCCTTCTCTGTACCTCAGGATGCCCATCTGTCTCGTGGGAATAGGGACAATTCTCTAACTCCAGGCCGCAGTGAGTCTGGGTGAGATAAGGGCTGTTAAAGCCCTCTGCGAAGAAAGAGGGGAGTTTTCCAGATCCTGAATGTCAAGAATTCTAAACTTTGATAAAATGGCTAATCTGGAGAAACAAGAAATAGTTGGGGCCAAATTTTATTCATCGTCTTTTTTTAAAGCCCATTCAGGGATGCACTCCAAGTAAGCCATAAAGAGGGGGGCAACTTGCCGAAAGTCCCACAGATCAATAGGAAAGCCAGCAATGGAACCCAGGAGTGACTGATCCAGTCACTACAGCAGAACACACTCCCTCTCAAAGGCAGGGGGACCGGACATGAGGGCCTGGAAGTGTGCAGCAGTGGTTAGTGAAGGGGCCTGGAAATGAGACCTGCTGGGTCCCATCCATAGCTCTGACACTTGGTGTGACCCTGAGCCGGTATCTTCCCCTCCCCATCTCTGTTTCCCAGCAGTAGGGTTGGGGGACCATCCCTACAGCCCAAGATGGTTGGGAGACTTTATGAATGTGAGTTAAGTGCTGGGATGTCAGGATGCCCCCACACTACGGCAGTGTTCTGCACCCCTTACTGCTGGCTGAGTTTCTCCAGCTCTTGGCAATAAGACAAACTCTTGTTTTCATAGCCAGTCGATCACCCAGTGTCATCACCCTGCCTGTTGGCTGGGCAGGGTAACTCCTCAGGTCACCACCCCCTCCAGCCTGCTTTGGGCTTAGGAGTGAGGAGGAGGGCGAGGGACAACTGGTGACCCTGTCGGGATGACAGGAGGGTTCTGCTTGTCCAAAGTACCCAATGGTCTTTGTGACTGACCCCACTACTCTAAAAGGAGGAGATTCCCCAGCTATTGCAGCACCAGGGATGACAAGGGGGAATATTGGGAGCAGATCATGTAATGATCTCCTGCCAGTGTGTGTAGCCTGCACTCCCGGCACCCCTGTGGGGGGAAAAAGGAGTTGCTCTGGCTGGAGCAGGAATGAGGAGGGACCCAAAAGGCCCGTTAGTGAGAGACTGCCTTGAACCCAGACTCATGCCTGCTCCCCGCTCGGTTCCAGGACGGCCAGGCTCCTGAGGATGTTCAGGAGGAAGAGCCTGAGAGAAGCAGCTGTCGTCATCTTCCCTGGCAGCACAGCGGACACTCCATCCCCACTGGAGGGGAAGCAGCTCCCATCCAGGCCAGGAGGTGGAAGTGCCCAGCCTTCTGGCAGAGGAAACCAGCTCCCAACGCAGGCGCCCAGCTGAGAGAGGCACCAACCAGGCCCAAATGGAGCTGGCTCAGGATGCGGCTGCGCAGGCAGGACCCAGCCCAGGAGGGTGTGCCGGGCCGGGTGGCTTTGGGGCTTGTTGTGTGGGCTGGACCAGCCCCAGGACTCCAGCCCTGATTCCCAGCAGGAGGCATCACCCTGCCTGGTCACTGAGGACCTTCCAGCCTCCCCAGGGCAGGAGGTGGAAGATCCTTGTCCCAGCACCAGCAGCTTGGCCCGCTACCCATGGGACAGAAGCAGCTCCTGGGTCTCTGACAGCAGCGAGGCCGATGAGCGCTGCTGCTTTGTTCCAGGTGAGGAGCCAGGCTAGGCTTAGGAAGGGTGAGGATGGGGCTGTGAACACCCTGGGCCCTGGTAATCTACCAGTGCTATGGGGGGGTCCCCAACCCAGGTGTCTAGCCTGAGCCATGCAAACCCCACTGACACCAGCAGCAGTCACACAGCTGCCCCTGAAGCAAGAGGAACTGGGAGTGTGAGGACATCAGGAGTTGCTGCCACTTTTGTCCTTGATGTTCCAGGGCAGGGGCAGCAGGCAGCTCCCAGGGAGTCCTGGACAGTGCAGGGGACCTCACTGCTATGGGATTCTGAAGCTGTTGGGGGCTGAAGGCATCCCTGAGAGGCGGTGTGGGACGCAATCTGCCCTGGGTGCCTGAGGTGGGACAGGAGAACTTTAATACGGCTCTACTCAACCCCCCTCTGTCCTTCCCCCAGGGACTCAGAGGATAAGCAGGAGGAGGAATGGTTGGACATGGCCACAAATGATGCAGCTCTCAAGGTCATCAGAGAGCAGCTCCAGGGCAGAGAAAAGGTACAAATGTTCCCCAGCTGGGCTGGACTGGAACCGTGATTGTCTCGTCCCTTCCCAGCATTCTGACCCTCTGCAGAAGATCTTGTTCCTGATGATCTCCCACCCCGTTTTGTCCATGATGTGGGATCCCCAAAATGGGAGTGTTTGTCCAACACCAGCTGAGGTCTCCTCCCCCCACATGCACTGTTCCACTTCCTGATCCTGCTTCTGTAGGAGTCGTGGGTGATTTGGACAATAGGCTGGTCCCCACTTTCCCCATTGAGGCCTGTGTCCTGGAGATGCTGTGGGTGTTACCGGAATGTCCCTGGCTAACAAGCTCTTTTTCCACTAATTTCACTCCTGGTGGATGCAGGATTAGGCGCAGTAGCTCATGTTCCTGTACGCCATATACCTGGCGTGTCTTGCTGCACATCAGAGAGGGCAGGACACAATGGAGCCATACTGCTGCAAGGCAGCTGTGGTGGAGAGGATTGTGGTGAGTGAGACACAGCACCTGGCAGCTGGAGGGGGGAGAGAGACATGGGCTGGGCAGGGGTATCGCCGGGTTAATGAGTGTGGGCTGGGTGGTGTTGGAGGGGGCAGCAGAGGGCAGGGATTGTTGGGGCTGAAGATTGGAGAGAAGAGAAGAGAGAATTTCTGAGATTGGTCACTAGTGGACAGTGGGGGAATCATGGGGCTAGAGGGCAGCTGAGGCTGGAGGACAGGGAATGAGATGGTCCCAGATCAGTAGTCAGGATGGTGTTGGATGGGGGCAGTTTTGCCAGGGAGGAAGGAAGAAGGGGAATGGGACTGAGCTGTTCAGGAATCTTGGAAGGGGGACAAGTTTGATGGACAAGAAGGAATCAGAGGAGCAGGAGCCAGGTGGGGGGATCCTGCTGGCCATGTGGGGCACTGGCTGTGTAATCTCTTTATGGGGAAGTGTCAGTGGGGCCCTAATTTCACTTGGCTCCTTTGCGTCCCACAGGAGCTCATTGGGGACCTGCCTGACGACTCTTCACCTGGAGCCATCCTCGCCAACTCCCTGATTGTTGTGGGCAACCTCAGGTACCTAGACCCGCCTGCCTGGCTTCCCTAGCCCTGGCTCCTGCTCAGGCCCAGGACTGGGAGTCTCTGTCCCTCCCACTGCCAAGTCACCTCCCAAGGGTGGCTTTTCTAGCAGAGGTGGTGGGGTAGGAAGGTTCACTCTCTCCTGACTGGACTGTTCTTTTCACTCCAATAACATTACAGGGACCTTGAGGAGAGGCTCACTCCAGGGGTCAGATACAGGAGGGGCAGCAGGGTGCAGGGAACAGGCACTATTCCTGCCCTGCCACTATCTGTCTATGAGGCCTTGGTCATGTCATTCTCTGGCTCGGTGCCGAAGTTTCCATTCTCACCAGCCTATGCCTATTTCCCTGTGGTTTCATGTCCATGTTGGCACCAGTCCCATCACCGTACTGCACAGTCTAATACCAGATCCTCTCTCTTGCCAGCACCATTAAACCTGCCCTGGAGCCAGAGCTGGAGACACACCTCTTGCAAGCTGTCCTGCATGCTGTCTTTACCGTGGGCACAGAGAAGGACACCACCCAAGTCCAGGTACATCCTCTTCCTGTTCCTCCAGAGTGGCCATTGGTCCCTGCTTCCTTGATTCACTGGAACTCCAGAGACAGGGTAGGGGTTGGCAAAGATGGAACAAGCTGGGAGGGAAGGAACTACCCCTCTCCGGGGATTCCTTTCTTTCTTTTTATTTCTTTCTTCCATATGCCATATTTTGCCCAGCAGCCCAGCTTCCATCCATAGCAACTTGGCTGTTCCATACTCTGCTGCCTACGAGGCACTCTGCAGAGACCTGCTAAGCTCATGGACCAAAAAGCCAGCTGTCATCAATCCTTGCTAAATGCCTGCAGAGGGATGTGAATGAGAGTGGCCAGGATATATGTTTGAGAGTCTCACCAGTGCTGCCCACAGACCCCTCTTCTCATCCTGTGGCAGGTGTAGTCCCAGTTTCCATAACCCTGACCCACGGCTTTCTGTTGCTTTGCAGACTCTACACAAGGTCATACCAGAGCTCCTGGATGCCATGCCGGGGAACCTGCTGACAGAGTCCCCAGAAATGGACAGGCTCCACTACATCTTGGAGGTGATCCTCAGGAGGAGGGGCCAGGAGCGATTTTACTTTAAGTCTTAGGAGGACTGGGTAAGGAGAGACTGGAAGATCCATTTTCTAGTCCTAGCGGTGTCCCCAGTGGAATGCTTTCTTTAGCTGGGGCTGTCGGTGCAATGCAGTGTCTGGTTCTTCCTACTTGAAGGACAGAGGAAGGAGTTGGGAATTCAAGTCAGAGCTGTGCCTGGTTCTGTTGAACACTAACTGCAGGGCACCTCGCTGGCTTGGGGAGTGAGAGTCTGAACACCCTCTTCCCCCCATGAGATTCAGGAGATAGTTCTCAGATAAGAGGTACAGGTTCCTTCCTCCAGAAACAGGAGGACCCAAGGGAATCAGCCCTTCTCTACAATAGCCCTTGAGATTCCTGGGAGGATTGTGTTCAGTCACTCACTTCATCCCACCAAGGATTTTAGTATCGGGGAATAGCGAGGCATCAGTCTCCTTTCTGGTGAACTGTTTAGAAATCAGGAGTTCAGGGAGCGTGGGACCATCCCCAACACCGAATATTGTCTCAATCTGGGAAGACACTAATGTCAAAGTTAGACTCAGGACTCACAGTTTGTCAGACAACTCTGTTTTATTAGCACAGCGCTCTGCTAATACACCCAGATAATGTGAGCACCATACAAGACACAAACTATCTTATTTATACAGATAAAACTGGGGAGCATTTAGCAAGATAACAAAGGAAGCAGAATCTGATAAGTTTACCTGGGCTAGCCATGCATATCTATATATTCACTAACTAACTCATTACCGATTCTTACTGTATCATTGTTGTTGCCAATTAAGACACCGCTTGTTATGACCTTAATGTTCTTCTTTTCCTCACGGCACCTAGTATAATCAACCATTTCTTCTTTACTGCTTAAAGGTTACATACACATATTACTATGTAAATCCAATTCTCTATTTTAATAACAAAAAATATAATTAATTCTAGCTTTCACAGAATACCCTTCCTCTCCTTCATGGTCAAGCTCACACCAAATGACCCAAAAATGCTAGGGTTCCACAAATCAACTTTGTTCGTTATTATCACATTTATCGGAGGGTGAGAATTTAAAAATCATCATATTAAGCACTCTGTTTTGGGACAGTCAAATCCTAAGAGGCAGACACAAATTCTGAAAGAATATAACGAGTACGAAGATTACAACTGAAAGCAATAACAAAACAATTCCACTAACGCGTCAAATTTCCAACAGGAATTAGTCTAAGGCTCACCTGAACAACAACCAGTATATCCTATGCCAGAAGACAACTTGAACAAGGTTACTTAATAGTCCAACTCTAATCATAAAGAAACAATCGGCTACATTCATGCCGGAAAGATATGCAAATATTATGTTCTAAGCGGGCCCTACGTAGCGAATCGTATAATAAACTCATTTGCGGTTATCACGTCCAGGTATAAACGACATAGTTGATCTTTCCAATTGAAAAGCACAGGCCCCTCCTTTGGAGGAGCAGCCCAGCGCAACTCTGTCCAATGCCCTGGACGGTATCTGGAGGCCAAACTGTCGAGATCAAGCACCTGTTTCTTTGAGCCAAGGGCTCCCCCAAGTGGGAATCACTAGGGAACTGACCACTTATAGGCTCTTCCCACAAGTGTCAAACTCTACTGTTCCCCATCTTGTGATACAATGGAACAAGGTCCTCCAGTTGAGGTAGCCTGGGGAAATTGAGTGGGCAATAACCAGGAACAGGAACAACACCATCTTGAGAGCTGGATGGGATCGTGGCTAGCAAAGACCCGCCATTAGAAATATAGAAGGTCATGAGCTATCCACACTTGTTGACTAAGCGATAAAAGACAATGTCAAAATATGCTTGACTCCCCAAGACCTTAACGACACACCAAGCAAGCTGTAAGGACACAGGCCAACCACAACAGCAAGAGCGCAAATGTTGGACGGCAAGGCAGGGCCCTTCTGGTTCTGAACAACAACTCAACCTGCATGGGACCAACTGCCTAGTCACAGATTTATGCATCACACCCAGGCAAGCCGCAGCAGCAAACGCCCTAGGCTCACACCTGACTTCTTCTTGGGCACTTGCATTTAATCGTAGGTCAGTTCTGCTTACTGGCAACCCTTATGACACGAGCACGAAATAGATTGTCAAATGAGATATCCATAGCAGGAACAATGTCTCCTACTACGTACTTCTTCTTAGGAGGTCAAATGCACTCCAGGCAGTAATAGCTCCTGAACTGGTGAAATAGAACTGGTTTGCCAGGGAGAGGCTGCTCTTCTTACCTAAGTTGAAGCATGCAGTACCGTGCGATTGACCAGATAGATTTACAACAACCGTCCCAATTAGCTCTGGCTATAAACAAATGGCACCTTCAACCCCTATATACTTATTGCTGATGCATGCATTGGTCATTCACACAAAATAGGATTGAAGAATACCAAAAACCAGTTTAGATATTTTTATACTCACAAAACAAAAAAAAACACTTGCCAATTAAAACCTTGCTAAGTTTTTTCAACTAATGATAAACAAAGCCAACGTTTACAATTGAAATCCACAGGCCTTTACCTTTACAATGACTTTCCCTTAATTAATAAACTTAACCAGAGACACCAATAGAGAATCCTGTCTTACTAACTACACTACTATAAAACAAAAGAGTTAAGCAGAAGGGCACACCCAAATTCTGTCTAAATCGCCAAACTATGGAGAAAACAAGAAATCTTATATAAAGGTCCCAGCAGGAGTCACTTTCTTTCACTGCTCATTACAAAAAGGTAGTTAGCAGGAACTGAAATCAAACTCATACCATTAATTCTTACTGGCGACATCTAAATAAACATACCTCGCTCCTACATATCACCCCTTATAGACTTCTACCAAGATTATTAATCGCCAGAAAGCTGCTCCACTTCTATTTAAGTCCACGTTAACAGAAAACTAGACAGACGAGTGATTTGGGCCTTGTGGCTCACTAAGGCCTTTGCAATAACGAATTCGATTTAATACTCCACCACGCACAATTTTTTAAACATTTAAACATAAAATACACCCATACAATTTAAAACCACCAAATCACTACTAGCAGCCTAGGTCAGGTAAACAATTCCAAGCTATTTCCAGTAGCTGTCGGAAGATGACCACTCCAGAAAATAATGTTGCTTACCAAGGTAAGCTGTACATATGCGTTTTCTGACAACTGGCAATTCTTAAACATGTGCCACCATTCTAGGATGTCAATATCATGAACTGGAAAATCCAGTTTTTCACGTTTTTATTTTAGGAACTCATTGTTATCTATTTTTCTTCTTTCACTTTTTAACGATCGATTGGTAAACTGCTTTGACCAAATTCATGCCCAAAGCTTGCTAGGGAGACTCAAGCGTAAAATCAGTGCTTACAGTAAGCTGCAGAAGCAATCATTGACCACTACATGACTTGTTCTAAAAGACGATTTTTCCAAAACATCCCTACACACTTATAAGTATGTAACTACAGAGAAGGAGTACCTACTAACATACACCATTTAAATTTTAAAGTATTAATATATAACACATAGCATTAGCATCAAATTTTGAAAGGTATCTTGTCATCATAACCCAATGAACCTTTATGTCAAGCAATCTAGTATTGACGAAACTGACCAAGATATGTTCATTTATTTGCAGGACTCTTTTCTGGCATCCGCAGCATTATTTCACGCTTCTTTAAATACAGTTAAGGTAATCATGCAATTCACACAACAGGCATTGGCTTTGGATAATACAAAAGCCATCACGCAGCCGCCAGGACTCCTGGTTAACAGCTAACACACCAGGGAGATATGAAACTAATGAAAGAAACGACACAGGAACCTATGTGCGGCTCTTTATTGACCTAAATAATGAAAGATTTTAACTTCAAGCAGCACCGTTTCCATTCGCGACATTATTTTCAACAACCCTTTTATACAACAATACCCTGCACATGTCCGCTAGGCAGAAAGTCGCACCTTTTTTTTATGCCATATAAAGCTTTTAATCCCCAAAAACAATTAGCCATATAATACATTGTTACAATAACAGGTGTCAAAACTGGTGGTTTATGTTTCTTACAGGAGTTTCATGTACCCTTATAATAATGAACAGTTCTGATATACACAGAGCTCATATAAGGGCATCAGTAGTCTTTTAAAACACTGACCTTCTATTTATCCGTTTTGTAAGCATACTTAACCTGCTAACGTGTTTGCGTACCAAGCAGAAAGGTCAAACTGTTAATTTCATATCTAATTTTTCTAAATTCACTACAGCTCTTATCCTGCTCATTGTTAACAAAGAAAACCCAACCAGCGATACAAAAAACAAGACTCTCACAATCTCTGCCCGATTTTCATCGATTAAATTGACTGACTTAAATTGCAGCCACTATGACTGGTTAGATATTTAAAAAAACATTTTAAATGGTTAAAGAAACATCAAAAGTTTACCCCTCTACAGACGTGCACTGCTACAAATCCAAAGCAAACAGGCACTAAAATATCACACCTGGTCTATGCAAAAGTTATGTAGTGCATCCTCTTGAATAAAGAGTCAAAGGCAATACTTTAAGATGGCATTAAAAAACACAAAAACCAATTTATACCTCACAACCTAGTAAAAATCAGCGAATACAAAGCCTGATTGTGGTGTTAGCATTCTTATGAAGCATGTTACATCAGATATCTATTCACAGAGACAAATAAGATACAATACAACATTTTTTTCACTTAACAATATAATCTAAATTACATCTGCTTTGGACATTAATAATATAGCTGTAGCTGTATAATAATAAAAATAATATAAACTGTATTATATTATATGGAAATAATAATTTACACAGAGCCCTCTTCTACGGAAAGGGAAGCCCACAGTTCTACCCCTATTAGAAGATGGCTCCAAATGAAACCAAGCATTCTCTCTCACTTAACATACTGGCATTATCCTATTTGCAACATTTTCCACAAACTTTAACACCTGCTTAATTTCTCTTTCAGTCTCTGTCTCCAGAGTTAAACTTTCAACTACCATCTATCCTATACAAATCAACTCATGCAATTTAACTAGTCCCAACAAATGAGAAACCTTTATTAAACCTCAGAATTTCACACATTCTTAAGTATAGTTCCAGGGCGTAATCATGCCTAGAATGACAACTTACTGCGTTTTCTTAATATCCTGGACACATACATTCCCTGAGGCTAGCTTCAATCACTAGTCTTCTTCAGTTCTATCTGATTAGCAACTTGCCTCGAACTTGTTCTAGAGGCACCGATCCTGCTTATTTCCGACATGAACCATTATGCTGAGTAGCAACTGTATGATGGGTCATTTATCACAATTATATGAAAACATACAGATGAATCAAGGACAAAGGGTCAGTGTAAAGAGGTGAGAGACATAGCTTGAGGACGCCCCCCCTCCTTGCTACCACATTCACAGACTGAATGAACACACAAATAAACGAATCAGTTGTTTGAGGCCCAGCACACCAAACGGGTAACAGGAACACGGGGACTTTTTTGTACTTTTACCAACTGACGATGCGGAGTATGAAGGCGTTGGATACCGAATCGGGTTATGGAAACGGAGAGAAGGAGACAGCGCTCAAAGTCTGGGAGTGGTGGGAGAAGGCAAGGCTCTTATATAAAGCATTTTAACTTAATAAAATTGAAATAAATTAAGAATGCGGCCAATGCGGCTAGCCCGA
This sequence comes from Chelonoidis abingdonii, assembly GCF_003597395.2. NCBI lineage: Eukaryota > Metazoa > Chordata > Testudines > Testudinidae > Chelonoidis > Chelonoidis abingdonii. The sequence continues at coordinate 105,259,786 of NC_133770.1, read as the reverse complement.
TTGTGCAGATCCCACTCAGTCAGACCGCAATACAGGGACACGGAACCCCTTTGTCGGCCGTCACCCCAAATGATAGACAGACGGACCACCCAAGACGACAAACGCTCCACAAAAGAAGAACGATAAGACACAGAGAAACAGGACGACAGTCCCAGATTCCGGACAGAACAACAGAACTAAATATAACAACGCTGACACACGATTCCTGATGCTCAGAATCACCAGCATCCCCTATCAGAAAGAGTAGGACGAAACCAACCAGGCTGATCAAAGGATGGCGATAAGACTTCATGTGTCTGGCGCCTTGTCCGTTCTCTAGTGAGCGAAGACCCTCCAAAGGCCAAACATGCCCAGGTCGAACCGGCTCGCCACGCGTCCAATCTTACAACAACACGGTCCCCAGGACATACAACACAGCCCCAGTGAAGACGGTTGCCATCTCGGTGGAACCTCCAAATTGTCAAAGTTAGACTCAGGACTCACAGTTTGTCAGACCACTCTGTTTTATTAGCACAGCGCTCTGCTAATACACCCAGATAATGTGAGCACCATACAAGACATAGACTATCTTATTTATACAGATAAAACGGGGAAGCATTTAGCAAGATAACAAAGGAAGCAGAATCTGATAAGTTTACCTGGGCTAGCCATGCATATCTTATTTCCTTACTAACTATTACCCATGTTCTGTTAATGTTTCACCATTAGCGCCTTTGTTTATGCCTAATGTTTCTTTTCCTGGCACCTGTATTTCAACATTTCTTCTTTCTGCTTAAAGGTACATACAACATTTCTTTAATCCATTCTTATTTTTACAATATAATTCATTCTACTTTCACACTGACAAGTTGTGATCTGCAGGATACAAGCCTAGTCCTGGGAGAAAGAATCCCCTTCTAAAGTGCTGTGATCAATGACTCAGATATTGCACCCTGTGCACAATGTCTCAGCCCCCTGGAGTTGGGAAGGGGCTCATTTGCACAACATATACACCTGCCCATTGATCCTGACCTGTCTCCTTCCCCCACAGCATGTCAACTTCTGGATTGTGTCCAGGGTGTCCCAGGAGAGAGCCAGGGCCATTAAGAGCAGCACAGCCCTGCTCAGATACACCCTCCCTGAGTTTGATGTAAGTGACCTCTGACCCCAGCTTCCTGACTCTGGGCATAGGTAGGCTGGCTTCAAAGGGCTGTAGGAGCTGCTGCTGCGGGGCTTGTGGGTTAGGAGTGTTCTTCTTGGGGAGGCAGTGTCAGAGCAGGGAATGAGCTCGGCTTGAGTCAAGTTCCTGTTGTCCTGGTTAAGTGGTGACCCTGGGCCTTTAAGATGACCATGCTCCAGCCCGTGCTGCAGCCTGGTTCGTGTCTGGCCTTGGGTCCCTTTTTGGCATCCTGGAGCAGCACCAGGTTCCCTTGGCAGCAGAGAAAATGAGGGGTCTAACTCTAGCTTCTCTCCCCCTAGCATTTCCTGCAGAGGGGCTGAGGGGAAGGAGATTTCTAGCCCAGGGGGTACTGAAAACTAACAGGAAAATGCTGATGGAGACCCCTCTCCTCTCCCTTCTATTAAAACGCAGCAGAGCTCCCCAGGATGGGTCACCATGTGGCACAGCTGGCTCTGTTCATCAATGACCCAGCCAAGAACATCAGCTGGCAGCCCAGGGAAGGGGTTTACCGGTTCTACCAGCTGCTGCTGCACCACAGAGGTAAGGAACCCATCTGGGAAATGGGACCCAATAGGAGACTGAGAGTGATCACAAGTGGATAATGAGACCCCAGCCAATTTCTATCAGACTGACCCCAGCTGGAAGATTAGTCTCTCTGTGTCTCTGTTCTTCTCCACTCCACTGTGCAGCCACCAATAGGATTGGAAGGACACAGAAACTGGAATCATAATAATAAATATGTGTGTGTGTGTGTGTGTGTGTCTCTCTCTCTCCCAGGGCTGACCATCCATGAGGGAGAAGATCTGTGGTGCTGTGAGCGGCACCAGGACAGCAGGCTGCTGAGCTACAGGAACATAACCAGGGTGAGGGCGGTAAGGACACTCTGCCAGGTCATGACACAGCTCAGAAAGTGGGGCTGGCTGAGTTCCCTGCAGTGGATGCCTCCTGGAGACAGAAGAGCCCCCTCCTTATTTACAGCTCAGAGTTCCTCATCCAGCACCCAGTGGGAGAGGCTGGTACTAAAGGTCCCACACTGGAATCTCGCTAGTTGCCCTGATTTGAGTGTCTTACATGGATCCATTGCTACGTGGCATAAGGAGAATCCCCGAGTGGATGAGTTAATATAGGATTATGGCTCTGGGTGTTTCTCTGCTTGTTGTCCCCCTGGCTGATACCCAAGTGTCTGAGAGGAGAGCACTGGGGCAGTCAGTTACTATTGCTTGATCAGACCCTTGTTAGATTCCCTGTACCCTGAAGAAGCAGAGAAATGAGGTGGGATTTGCCCAATGCCATTGCCGGTCAGGAAGTAGATGGCCTCAATCTGGGAACTGGGTACAGCAGCTCTCTTACCATGCCCCTTTGTCAGTAGAGGGTGATGCCATTCTACCTCCAGTACTTGGAGCCTGGTTCTGGGCAATCAGCTAAAGCCTCATGTACTGTTGGTTTTAGGTCTTCGGAAAGTTCTTCTCAGAGGGGCACAGAAGATACTTCCTCCGGACAGCAGTGCTGGCCATCCACAACCCCCCTGCTGCGTGTCAGCCAGGCTGGGCTGCTCCTCACCTACTCCTTCCTGGGGGAAGCCCAGCAGCTGATGGGGACAAGGTAAGAAGCTGCATTAGACTCATGAGATTGGGGCAGAGGCCCAGGGCCTCATTCCCATCCTATCGCATTCGCTGGCCTGGCAGCAAGGAGCCTGGTGGGGAATGAGAGCCAGAGCAGGTGCTACTGGGAAAGGAGATGAATTAACCTCCATGAGCAGGAGGGAAGCCAGCTCCCTCTGAGCCCCCAGAGAGAACAACAACCAAATTCTAACAGCACACACAGAAACTTCCCTCCCTCAAGATTTGAAAGTATCCTGGCTTCTGATTGGTCCTCTGGTCAGGTGACAGCCAGGCTACTGAACTTGTTAACCCCTTACAGTCAAAGAGATATAAAGTACTTCTGTGCTATTAACTTTTCTTATCTGTTTATGACAATTCCCCTGCCACAAACAAAGTCATAGCCCGTATTGGTAAATGTCCCCAAAATACGACTTCACCTACCCTGCATCAGCCCTCTCCAGCTTCTTCATTTTTTTCATTGATTTAAAGTAAAATCATCAGGTTAATGCACAGTCAACCCATGCAACTCTTTGCCAGGAGATGTTGTGAAAGCCAAGACTATAACAGGATTTAAAAAATAACTAGATAAAATCATGGAGGGTACATCCATCAATGGTTATTAGCCAGATGGACAGGGATGATGTCCCTAGCGTCCCTTTTCCAGAAGCTGGGAATGGGCGACAGGTGGATCACTTGATGACTACCTGTTCTCTTCATTCCCTCTGGGGCCCCTGGCATTGGCCACTGTCAGAAGACAGGATGCTGGGCTAGATGGACGTTTGGTCTGACCCAGTAAGGCCATTCCTATGTTCTCATGTAAAATTGGTGTTACTTACAACATCTGCACAGGGTGCACTTGTTAGTGTGCGAATCTTCCAAGGACAGAAGTGAGATGGAGTGTACATGAGAATTTATGAAGGAGTGATATAGGAACCTTCCACAGTATTGCAAATCATGGCCTTGTGGACAGACAGAAAGCAAAGTGGGGGAATCATCCCCTGACCCCCATGGCAATACAATGAATATAGCCTCTGTTTGCTTCCATTGGAAGACACTTCCACAGCTGGTGGGCCAAGCCTGCTGCCTGGGATTGCAGGTGTAACAAGTGGCCAGCAGTGGGGCAGAAGGAGGAGGACCATGCAGAAGGTTTGGCAATAGAGGCAAGGAGGAGCAAAAATCACCTTGCTTTCAAAAAGAGCCAAGGAGGAGAAGAGGACAGTCCATAAAGAGAGATAGCTCTAGACGTTTCTGGATGAAGGGAGGTGGAGCAGAGAGCAGACATGTAGACATGACAGTGGAATGGACCTCATTCACAATGCTTGGAGGTTGGAGGGTGGCATTTCTAGCAGCGCCAATGAACAAAATTACAAATAGGGTTTTTGTTTCAAACCAACAAAGCATGCCGGCCACACCTTCAGAATGGGGAAGTGTATCCGGGAAAGCAGAGACTCTGAAGGGAATTTAGGGGCCATATTGGGTAAGACATTAAACATGAGCTTCCAGTGTGATGCTGTAGTGAACAGGGCTAAAGCCATCATTATATGAATGAGCAGCATAGTGAGATGGATAGGGAGGTGGCATAGCATCAGTGAGACTGATATTGGAATACTGCGTCCAGTTTTGGTGTCCATCTTTGAAAAAGATGCTGAAAAATTGGAGATGGGGCAGCAGAGAGCCATAAAATGTTTTGAGGGCTGGAGAAAAATGCCTTCTAGTGAGCTGTTGAAAGAGCTCAGCCTGCTTAGCTTATAAAAAAGATCGGGAGGTGATGTCGTTGAAGTGACTTCATGGAGAGACAATATAGGGTATTAAAGGGCTCATTAATCTAGGAGAGAAAAGCATAACAAGACCCAGTGGCTGGAAACTGAAAAAGGACCAGTTCATATTAGAAATAAGGCACAGATATTCAGATCCAGTGGCTGGAAGCTGAAAAGAGACCAATTTGTATTAGCAATAAGGCACAACAGGGAGGATGATTCAACAAGGGAACAAACTACAAAGGGAAGTGGTCGGAATTCTCCATCTCTTGATGTGTTCCAATGAAGACTAGATGACGTGTTTGGTCAAAAACTAGCTACTGTGCTATACAATAGTTCTGCAATATTCAGGAGATCAGATAACATGCTCTAATTGTCTCTTCTGGCCATGAAGTTTGCTAATTTCAAAATGAAAACTCATTGAGTGGGGTGGTCCACAGGGTCCAATTCAGACATCCAAAACTGACTGCCCCGAGGTAGGACATTAGCACTACAGGAAAGGGGTGAGTGTGACAGTGACATCACAAGGGTCTTTTGCAGGACCTCAACCTATTGGACAACAGTGGTGGGAAGGCGATGATCTCATAGAGAGACCCTGACATCAGCCAGGCAGGACAGGGATGCAGGACAGGGGCAACCTCAGGGATAGACCCTGTGGCTTTCCCTCAGCATGTCTTCTTCTCGAGGTCTCTGCTTAAGCACTGAGAGAGTATTCACTTTCATATTTGTGAGCGCAAAGGGGATCCTTTTTGGAGTTTTCTCCTTTTCTTTTACTGATTTTGCTAGAAAAGAGAGAGCCCTGTTTAGAAGGTAAGAGCCTCCGAGAGGTTTGGAACCTGTTCAGTCTGATCCATCAGGTGTCAGCTGAATTCTAGGCCTGGAAAACACTAGAATGAGAAGGCAGAATTTTATTCCTCACATAGGACTTTCTTCCTAAGAATCACTCAGGACATTGGGGTTTCTCCTTCTTATTTTCCCTTTTTCTCTGTCCCTCCCTCCTTTCTCTTCTTCTCTTGCATCTTTTGTCCTTTTCCCCTGCACTCGTCCCACCACCGGGAGCTGTGTGTTTGCATGGAGGGCAGCGGGGTGGAGGTTTGCTCTCCAACAGTCATTGTGGGAGGCTCTCACAAAGAGGTGGAGCTGGAATAGTGCTCTAAGAGTGGTTCTCTCTGGAGGTGACCTATTCCGTTCTTTGGGCTATCCGCTGAGAACCCTCAGCCTCCCAGCCCTCAAAGTCCCAACCCTGATTGGTTGAGGAGGGGGCTATTGACAGGGAAGAGACTTGGGTCTTTGTTCTTCTCTTTTAAGACCAAGCCAATAAGTCATAATCAATTCTGTGTTTGACAAGTTTTGATGCTGCTCTGCATTAATTGTCTCTGAGCAGTTCATGATCCTCCCTAATATTCCAGTTCTTCTAGAATACTTGCTGAATAATTACTATGTACAATTGTTGCTCTGTATCTCATTTGAGAGCCCTTTTATTCTGATCATTACGTGTATGAAATTCAAGATGAGATAGTTAGTTTGAAAGTCAGGACTCCTGGGTCCTATTCCCAACTCTGCCACTGGCTGGCTGCATGACCTAAGACAAGTCACTTCTTCTTTCTCAGCCTTAGTTTCTCTCTCTGTCAAGTAGGAATAACAGTCTTCTCCTACCTACCTCACGGTGGGTGGAGGATGGAGATCCATTGGAGAGTGTCAGTAGTAGCAGTGCAGAATATGAGGTGTCCTATCACCTTGAGTCCTATCAGGTTATGACATAATATGATAGCGGAAAGCTTCTATTTTATTTGCATTTTATTATTTTGAAATTGTTAAAAGCAGCAACTACTCAGCTCAGACTGAAGCATCTCATCTAATTCTCTAGATCAGTGTCCCCTCTTTTTGTTCAATGAGACAATTTAACACACTGTGACAAACAGAAGATGGTCTTTTTTTGCAAACAAATATTTTTGCAAAGAAATTTCATTTAACTTGTTATGGTTTCTAGAAACAGACTGGTTTAGTCTGAATGGATTTTCTGATAGAAAACACTTTCCATGAAAAATTTTCCCACCATCTTATTTCCTGGACTCTATCCCTGCCTCCGGGGGAGTTGTTATCTGTTAGTTAGAACAGGAGTCAGGACAGGTGGCTTCTCTTTCTGACTCTGCCACCGCCTTGCTGTGCGGAATCTTGGGTAGGTCGCTTCCCTTCTCTGTACCTCAGGTTGCCCATCTGTCCCATGGGAATAGGGACAATTCTCTAACTCTGGGCAGCAGTGAGTCTGGGTGAGATAAGGGCTTTGAAGCCCTCTGTGAAGGAGAAAGGGGGATTTCCAGATGCTGAATGTCAAGAATTCGAAACTTTACTAAAATGGCTAATGTAGATAAACAAGAAATAGTTGGGGCCAAATTTTAGTCATCGTCTTTTTTTAAAACCCATTCAGGGATGTGACCCCAAGTGAGCCATAAAGAGGGGGAGCAACTTGCCCAAAGTCCCACAGGTCAATAGGAAAGCCAGCAATGGAACCCAGGAGTGACTGATCCTGTCACTACAGCAGAACACACTCCCTTTCAAAGGCAGGGGGACCGGACATGAGGGCCTGGAAGTGTGCAGCAGTGGTTAGTGAAGGGGCCTGGAAATGAGACTTGCTGAGTCCCATCCATAGTGCTGACATTTGGTGTGACCCTGAGCCTGTATCTTCCCCTCCCCAGCTCCATTTCCTATCAGTAGGGTTGGGGGCCCATCCTAGAGCCCAAGATGGTTGCGAGACTTCATGAAGGTGAATTAAATGCCAGGATGTCGGGAGCTGTGAGGCGCTGTAACCCCCCCACTACGGCAGTGTTCTGCACCCACTGCTGCTGGCTGAGTTCTCCTGTCCTTGGCAATAACACAAACTCTTGTTTTCACAGCCAGTCGATCACCCAATGTCATTACCCTGCCTGCTGGCTGGGCAGGGTAACTCCTCAGGTCACCACCCTCTCCAGCCTGCCTTGGTTTAGGGAGTGAGGAGGAGAGTGAGGTGACCCTGAACATCTGCCATCCATCGCACCGTCACCTAGAGCAAGTGAGTGTCATTAGGGTCCCTAGGTCATTTCCTCTGTATGTCGAGGGAGAGGCAGAAAGAGGGAGAGAGAATCTCTCTCAAAGGAGATTGGATTTGCAAACAGCCCTCAAGAGCCCTTCACTCTCAGACCGGGCAGGGGCTTCTCCGGAGCCGTCTCCAGTGTGCTTGGAAACTTGTGCTTGTGGGAGACTGTCCTCCAGGCTGAGAGGCTCTGAGCTGGGCCAGACTCTGTGAGCTGCTGCACATGGACCCTGGGCTTCCTGTGCCAAGGGACTTTGTGACTTTGACGTGGGGAACGGTTTCCCAGGAGAAATCTTGACTCCTTGGTTCTGTTCCTTCTCTAGCCTGGGCGGGAGTGTGGCCTGGGATGACAGGAGAGGGCTGCTTGTCCAAAATAACCTATGGTCTTTGTGACTGACCCCACTGCTCTAAAAGGAGGAGACTCCCCAGGTATTGCAGCGCCAAGGATGACAAAGGGGAAGGTTGGGAGCAGATCATGTAATCATATCCTGCCAGTGTGTGCAGCCTGCACTCCTGTGGGGTGGGGGAGGAGCTGGTCTGGCTGAGGCAGGAATGGAGAGGGACTGAAAAGGCCCGTTAATGAGGGGCTGCCTTGACCCCAGACTCACACCTGCTCCCCGCTTGGTTCCAGGTGATGGCCATGCTCCTGAGGATGTTCAGGAAGAAGGCTCTGCAGGTGGCCCCAGAGCCTGAGAGAAGCAGCTGCCATCTTCCCAAGAAGGAGAGCGGCCCCTCCGTACCCGCTGATGGGGAAGCAGCTCCCATCTAGGCCAGGAGTTAGAAGTGCCCAGCCTTCTGGCAGAGGAAACCAGCTCCCGACACATGCACCGAGCTGGGAGAGGCACCAACCGGGCCAAATGGAGCTGGCTCGGGATGTGGCTGTGCAGGCAGGACCCAGCCCAGAAGTGGAGCCAGGCCAGATTGCTCTTGGGCATCTTGTTTGGGCAGCACTGGCCCCAAGAGCCCAGCCCTGATTCCCAGCAGGAGGCATCGCCCTGCCCGATCACTGAGGACCTTCCAGCCTCCTCAGGGCAGGAGGTGGAAGATCCCTGTCCCAGCACCAGCAGCTTGACCCGCTCCCCATGGGACAGAAGCAGCTCCTGGGACTCTGGCAGCAGTGAGGCCGATGGGCGCTGCTGCTTTGTTCCAGGTGAGGAGCCAGGCTGGGCTCAGGAAGGCTGAGGATGGGGCTGTGAACTTCCTGGGCCCAGATACTCTATCAGTGCTATGGGGGGTCCCCAACCCAGGTGTCTGGCCTGAGCCACGCAAACCCCACTGAAACCAGCAGCAGTCACACAACTGCCCCTGCAGCAAGAGCAACTGGAGAATGGGATGATCAGGAGTTGCTGCCACTTTGGCCCTTGATACTCCAGGGATCGAGGGAAGGAACCTCCCAGGGAGTCCTGGACAGTGCAGGGGACCTCTCTGCTATGGGCTTCGAATGCTGTTGGGGGCTGAAGGCATCCCTGATGGCGGGGGGGGCTTAATCTGCCCCTGGTGCCTGAGGTAGCAAGTGAGAACTTTAATCCTGCTTTACTCAACATACCTCTGTCCTTCCTCGTCACTCTGCTCCCTTGTCTCCCTGGTGCAGGGACCCCCAGGGACTCAGAGGACAAGGAGGCGGAGGAATGGTTGGACATGGCCACAGATCAAGCTGTTCTCAAGGTCATCAGAGAGCAACTCCAGGGCAGAACAAAGATACAAATATTCCCCAGCTGGGCTAGGCTGAAACCGAGATTGTCCTGTCCCTTCCCAGCATCCCAACACTCTGCAGAGAGTCTTGTCCCTGATGATCCACCACTCTTTGTAGTCCATGATGTGAGAACCCCAAAATGGGGGTGTTTGTCTCACACCAGCTGAGGTCTCCTCCCCCTACAGGCACTGTTCCACTTCCTGATCCTGGTTGTGTAGGAGTCGTGGGTGATTTTGACAATAGGAGGGTCCCCACTTTCCCCATTGAGGCCTGTGTCCTGGAGCTGCTGTGGGTGAGACAGGGATGTTCCTGCCTAACAGGCTCTCTCTCCCTTAACCTCACTCCTGGTGGGTGCAGGATGAGGCGCAGCAGTTCATGTTCCTGCACGCCATCCACTCCGCGTGTCTTGTTGCACATCAGAGAGGGCAGGAGACACTGGAGCCGCACTTCTGCAAGGCGGCTGTGGTGGAGAGGATTGTGGTGAGTGAGTCACGGCGCCTGGCAGCTGGAGGGCGGAGAGAGACATGGGATGGACAGGGGTATCGCCGGGTTAATGGGTGGGGGCTGGGTGGTGTTGGAGGGGGCAGCAGAGGGCAGGGATTGCTGGGGCTGAAGATTAGGGAAAGGAGAAGGGAGAAATTCTGAGATTGGTCATTAATGAGAAGTGGGAGAATCGTGGGGCTAGAGGGCAGCTGAGGCTGGGGGACAAGGAATCAGATAGTCCCAGTTCAGTAGTCAGGATGGTGTTGGATGGGGGCAGTTTTGATGGGGAGGAAGGAAGAAGGGGAATGAGACTGAGCTGTTCAGGAATCTTGGAAGGGGGACAAGTTGATGGACAAGACGGAATCAGAGGAGCAGGAGCCAGGTGGGGGGATCCTGCTGGCCATGTGGGGCACTGGCTGTGTAATCTCTTTATGGAGAAGTGTCAGTGGGGCCCTAATTTCACATGGTTCCTTTGCGTCTCACAGGAGCTCATTGGGGAGCTGCCTGACGACTCTTCACCTGGCGCCATCCTCGCCAACTCCCTGATTGCTGTGGGCAACCTCAGGTACCTAGATACTCCCACCTGGATCTCCTAGCCCAAGTGCTGATCAGGCCCAGGGCTGGGAGTCTCTGTCCCTCCCACTCTCAAGTCACCTCCCAAGGGTGGCTCCTCTGGCAGAAATGGTGGGGTGGGAGGGCTCATTCTCTCCTGACTGGGCTGTTCTTTTCACCCCAATAACATTACAGGGGCCTTGAGGAGAGGCTCACTCCAGGGGTCAGATACAGGAGGGGCAGCAGGGTCCAGAGAACAGGGGCTATTCCTGCCCTGCCACTATCTGTCTATGAGGCCTTGGTCATGTCATTCTCTGGCTTGGTGCCTCAGTTTCCATTCTCACCAGCCTGTGCCTATTTCCCTGTGGTTTCATGTCCATGTTGGCGCCAGTCCCATCATCGTACTGCACAGTCTAATACCAGATCTTCTCTCTTGCCAGCAACATGAAACCTGCCCTGGAGCCAGAGCTGGAGATACACCTCTTGCGAGCTGCCCTGCATGCTGTCTTTACCATGGGCACAGAGAAGGACACTACCCAAGTCCAGGTACATCCTCTTCCTCCATCCTCCTGTTCCTCCAGAGTGTCCTTTGGTCGTTGCTTCCTTGATTCACTGGAGCTCCAGAGACAGGGGAGGGGTGGGCAGAGATGGAACAAGCTAGGAGGGAAGGGATTACTCCTCCCTGGGGGATTCCTTTCTTTCTTTTTCTTTCTTTCATATGCCATGTTTTGCCCAGCAGCCCAGCTTCCATCCATAGCAACTTGGCTGTTCCATACTTTGAATCCTACGAAGCACTCTGCAGATACCTGCCAAGCTTATCAATCCTGCTAAGCTCATCAATCAGCTGTCATCAATCCTTGCTAACTGCCTGCAGTGGGATGTGAATGAGAGAGGCCAGGATATGTGTTTGGGAGTCTCACCAGTGCTTCCCGCAGACCCCTCTTCTCATCCAGTATCAGGTGTAGTCCTAGTTTCCATAGCCCTGACACACGGCTTTCCCTTGTTTTGCAGGCTCTGCACAAGATCATGCCAGAGCTCCTGGATGCCATGCTGGGGAACCTGCTGGCATAGTCCCCAGAAACAGACAGGCTCCACTACATCTTGGAGGTGAGCCTCAGGAGGAGGGGCAGGGAGCAATTTTACTTTAAGTCTTAGGAGGACTGTGTAAGGAGAGACTGGAAGATCCATGTTCTAGTCTGTCCTCCTAACTGGGTCCCCAATGCAATGTTTTCTTTGGTCAGGGCACTTGGTGCAATGCAGTGTCAGGTCCTTCCTCCTTGAAGGACAGAGGAAGGAGCTGGGACTTAAGCCAGAGCCCTGCCTGGTTCTGTTGAGCACTATCCGCAGGGGACCTGCCTGCTTTGGGGAGTGAGTCTGAACACCTCCAACCCCATGAGATTCAGGAGATGGTTCTGAGATAAGAGGTACAGGCTCCTTCCTACAGAAACAGGAGGACCCCAGGGAAACAGCCCTTCTCTTCGATAGCTCCTGAGATTCCTGAGAGGATTGTTCTCACAGTCACTCCCTTCATCCCACTAAGAACTTTAGTGCTGGGGAATGGCGAGGGATCAGACTCTTTTCTGGTGAACTGTTCAGAAATCAGGAGTTCAGGGAGTGTGGGACCAGCCCCAACACCGAACATTGTTCCAATTTAGAGAGACACTTACAAGTTGTGATCTGCAGGGTACAAGCTTCGTCCTGGGGGAAAGAATCCCCTTCTAAAGTGCTGTGATCAATGACTCGGATATTGCACCCTGTGCACAATGTCTCAGGCCCCTGGGGCTGAAGGGGCTCATTTTTACAGCATGTGCACGTGCCCATTGATCCTGACCTGCCTCCTTCCCCCACAGCACATCAACTTCTGGATCCTGTCCAAGGTGTCCCAGGAGAGAGTCAGGGCCATTAAGAGCAGCATGGCCCTGCTCATATACATCAAATTCAGGGAGGGTGTAAGTGACCTCTGACCCCAACTTGCTGACTCCAGGCATAGGTAGGCTGGCTCCAAAGGGCTGAAGGAGATGCTGCTGCAGGGCCTGTGGGTTAGGAGTGTTCCTCTTGGGGAGGCAGTGTCAGAGCGGGGAATGAGCTAGGCTTGAGTCAAGTTCCTCTTGTCCTGGTTAAGTGGTGACCCTGGGTCTTTAAGAGGACCATGCTCCAGCCCGTGCTGCAGCCCGGTTCGTGTCTGGCGTTGGGTCCCTTCTTGGCATCCTGGAGCAGCACCAGGCTCCCTTGGCAGCAGAGAAAATGAAGGATCTAGCTCAAGCGCCTCTCCCCCCAGCATCTCCTGCAGAGAAGCTGAGGGAAAGCAGAGTCCTGGCCCAGAGGGGACTGGGAGCTTACAGGAAAATCCTGATGGAGTCCCATCTCCTCTCCCTTCCATTAGAACCCAGGAGAATTCTCTAGGATGGGTCACCATATGGCACAGCTGGCTCTGTTCATCAGTTACCCAGCCAAGGACATCAACTGGCAGCCCATGGAAGGGGTTTACCAGCTCTACCAGCTGCTGCTGCACCACAGAGGTAAGGAACCCATGTGGGAAATGGGACCCAATAGGAGACTGAGAGTGACCACAGGTGGATAATGGGACCCCAGCCAATTTCTCTCAGACTGACCCCAGCAGGAGAATGAGTCTCTCTGTGTCTCTGTTCTTCTCCACCCCACTGTGCAGCCACCAATGGGATTGGAAGGACACAAACTGGAACCAGAATGATAAATGTCTGTGTGTGTGTGTGTCTCTCTGTCTCCCAGGGCTGACCATCCATGAGGCAGAAGATCTATGGTGCTGGGAGTGGCACCAGGACAGTAGGATCCTGGGCTACAGGAACGTAGCCAGGGTAGGGGAGGTAAGGACACTCTGCCAGGTCATGACACAGCTCAGAAAGTGGGGCTGGCTGAGTTCCCTGCAGTGGATGCCTCCTGGAGACAGGAGAAGAGCCCACTCCTTATTTACAGCTCAGAGTTCCTCATCCAGCACCCAGTGAGAGAGGCTGGTACTAAAGGTCCCACACTGGAACCTCGCTAGTTGCCCTGATTTGAGTGTCTTACACGGATCCATTGCTACGTGGCATAAGGAGAATCCCCGATTGGATGAGTTAATATGGGATTATGGCTCTGGGTGTTTCTCTGCTTGTTCTCCCCCTGGCTAATACCCAAGTGTCTGAGAGGAGAGCACTGGGGCAGTCAGTCACTATTGCTTGACCAGACCCTTGTTAGATTCCCTGCACTCTGAAGAAGCAGAGAAATGAGGTGGGATTTGCTCAGTGCCATTGCCTGTCAGGAAGCAGATGGCCCCAACCTGGGAACTGGGTACAGCAGCTCTCTTACCATGCCCCTTTGCCAGTAGAGGGTGATGCCATTCTACCTCAGTACTTGGAGCCTGTTTCTGGGCAATCAGCTAAAGCCTCATGTCCTGTTGGTTTTAGGTCTTCGGAAAGTTCTTCTCAGAGGGGCACAGAAGATACTTCCTCCGGACAGCAGTGCTGGCCATCCATGACCCCCTGCTGCGTGTCAGCCAGGCTGGGCTGCTCCTCACCTACTCCTTCCTGGGGGAAGCCCAGCAGCTGATGGGGGACAAGGTAAGAAGCTGCATTAGACTCATCAGATTGGGGCAGAGGCCAGGGCCTCATTCCCATCCTATCGCCATTCACTGGCCTGGCAGCAAGGAGCCTGGTGGGGAATGAGAGCCAGAGCAGGTGCTACTGGGAAAGGAGATGAATTAACCTCCATGAGCAGGAGGAAACCAGCCTTTCCCCTGAGCAGCTCCAACCCAGCTCTTTAGACCACCTTTCCCTTGTCGCCGGTAGCTTACTAAACCATTGCATTCACTGATATGCTGTTTGCAGACCATTTCCCTGAATAGCTCCTCTGCATACTTTGATGGGATCTCATCACATGCCTGGAAAATTGCCAGGTCTTCCAATATTTCTAAAATATTAAGGGATTCCCCTGCCACACACACAGTCATAGCCCATATTGGTAAATGTCCCCAAAACATGACTTCAGACTACCTGCATCAGCCAGATCCAGCTTCTTTATTTTTTTTTAATTGATTTAAAGTAAAATCAACAGGTTAATGCACAGTCAACCCATGCAACTCTTTGCCAGGAGATTTTGTGAAAGTCAAAACTATAAAAAGGTCTGAAAATTAACTAGATAAAGTCATGGAGGATAGATCCATCAATGGTTTTTGACCAGATGGGCAGGGATGATGTCCCTAGCGTTCCTTTGCCAGAAGCAGGGAATGGGTAACAGGTGGATCACTTGATTACCTGTTCTCTTGATTCCCTCTGGGGCACCTGGCATTGGCCACTGTCGGAAGACAGGATGCTGGGCTAGATGGACGTTTGGTCTGACCCAGTAAGGCCATTCCTATGTTCTCATGTAAAATCTGTTACTCACACACCTGCACAGGGTGGGCTTGTGTTTGTGTGAATCTTCCAAGGATAGATGTGAGATGGAGTGTACATGAGAATTTATGAAGGATTGATATATGAACCTTTCACGGTGTTGCAAATCATGGCCTTGTGGACAGACAAAAAGCAAAGTGGGGGAATCTTTCCCTGACCTCCATGGCAATACAATGAATATAGCCTCTGTTTCCTTCCATTGGAAGACACTTCCACAGCTGGTGGGCCAAGCCTGCTGCCTGGTACTACAGGTGCTACAAGTGGCCAGCAGTGGGGCAGAAGGAGGAGGACCATGCAGAAGGTTTGGCAATAGGGGCAAGAGGGAGGAAAAATCCCCTTGCTTTCAAAAGAGCCAAGGAGGAGAAGGACACAGTCCATAAAGAGAGACTGCTCTAGAGGTTCCTGGATGAAGGGAGATGGAGCAGAGAGCGGACATGTAGACATGACAGTGGAATGGTCCACGTTCACAATGCTTGGAGGTTGGCATTTCTAGCAGGTCCAGCGAACATAATTACAAATAGGGCTTGTGTTCCAAACTACTGACAGCTGTGTGTCTGAGAGAAAGATCCTCTAACCCCTGTGCAGGAGATGTACCCCAATCTGTGAGTCCCTTCTGGCCATCAAGTTTGCTAATTTCAAAATGAACACTCATTGAGTGGGGTGGTCCACAGGGAGCAGCTCAAAAATCCAAACTGGCTGGCCTGGGGCAGGACATTAGCACGTCAGGGAAGAGGTGGGTGTGACAGTGACATCACAAGGGCATTTTGCAAGATCTCAGCTATTGGACAAAGGTGGTGGGAAGGCGATGATCTCACAGAGAGACCCTGACATCAGCCAGGCAGGTCAAGGGTGCTCTCCAGAGTTTGCTCTCCAACTCGCATTGTGGGAAGCCCTAACCAAGAGGTGTGGCTGGAATAGTGCTTTAAGAATGGTTATCTCCGGAGGTGACCTAGGCCATCCTTAGGACATCTGGTGAGAACTCTCGGCTTCCTGCCTCTCAGAGTCTCAACGCTGATTGGGTGAGCATGGGGTTGCTGTGAGGGACGAGACTCAGGTTCTTGCTACTCTGTTTTAAGACCAAGGAAATAAGTCATAACCAAACATGTATTTGATTGCTCTTGCTGCTTCTCTCCATTCATCGTCTCTGAGCAATTCGTGATTCGCTCTCTAATGGTCTAGTACTTTTAAAATACTTACTGACTAATTAGGGTTTAATAAAGCCATATGCAAACCCATACTTCCAGGAAGAAAAGAGTCAGGCCGCACTCTACAGAATGGGGGACAGTCCACTGGAAAGCAGTGACCCTGAAAAAGTTATAGGGGCCATAGTGGATAAGCTGCTCAACATGATCTGTCACTGTGAAGCCGTGGTTAAAAAGGTTAAAGCCATCCTTGAATGGATAGAGTAGTGAGTATGGAAAGGGAGATGATACAGCTTTGATGAGACTGATAATGGAGAGTTGAATCCAGGTCTTGTGTCCACATTTTGAAAATTACATTAAAAAACTGAAGAGGGCACAGGAAAGATTCATATTGGAGTGATGGGGATGATGCCTTATAGTGAGACATTGAGCTTTTTCAATCTGGTTAGTTTATCCAAAAGAAGAATGGGAAAGGAGTTGTTTAACTTCATGGAGTGAAAATGCTGAGTATAAAAGGGCTCTTTTATCTAGCAGAGAAAGCCATGACAAGACCCCATGGTTGGAAGCAGAAATCCAAAAGTCTAATTAAAATAAGACCCAGGTTTGTTAGAGGGCAGTTCATCGTTGGAACAAACTTCCTAGAGAAATGATGGCTTCTCCATCTCTTGATGTCTGCTAATGAAGACTAGGTGACTTTGTGGAAAATGTTTGTTTGAGTAAAAAAACCAGCCAGCTCTTCTGACAAAGAGGAGGCCTGCCTTAGGATATGTAGGGCATCAGATAAGATCCTTTAATGGTCCCTTCTGGCCATAGTCTACTAATTTATGAAAACCTGATTGTGGCCTGGGAAGCAGTCTCTGACCTTTTACTGGAGAGCATGCTTTATCCCCAGAATGAAGAGTTATTGAGTGGAGTGATTCAAGGGAAGCAGCTCAAACATCCGGTGTGGCTGGCCAGGAGCAGGACATCAGCACTGCAGACGCGGGGTGAGTGTGGCAGTGACATCACAAGGGCCTTTTGCACGACCTCAGCCTATTGGACAATGGTGGTGGGAAGACGATGATCTCACAGAGAGACCCTGACATCAGCCAAGCAGGATATGGGTGCAGGATGGGGGCAACCTCAGAGACAGAACCCTGTGGCTTTGCCTCAGCAAGTCTTCTTCTTCTCAAGGTCTCTGCTTAAGGACTGAGAGAGAATTCACTTTCATATTTGTGAGCGCGAGGAGGACCCTCTTTGAAGATTTCATCCTTTTCTTTTACTGATTTTGCTAGAAAAGAGACGTCCCTGTTTAGAAGATAAAAGCCTCCGAGATTTTTGGAACCTGTTCGGTCTGATCTATCAGGTGCCAGCTGAATTCTAGGCACAGAAAACACTGGATTGAGATGGCAGAATTTTTTTCCCCACCTAGGACTTTGTTCCTAATAAATCACTGGGAACACTGGGGTTTCTCCTTCTTGTTTTCCCTTTTCCTGTGTCCCTCCCTCCTTTCTCTTCTCTTGCATCTTTTGTCCTTTTCTCCTGCACTCCTCCCATCACCAGGAGCTCTGTGTGTGTGTGTGTGTGTGTGTGTAGGTAGGACAGCGGGGTGGGGGTTTGCTCCCCAACACTCGTTGTGGGAGGCTCTCACAAAGAGGTGGAGCTGGAATAGTGCTCTAAGTGGTTACCTCTGGAGGTCACCTATTCCGTTCTTTGGGCTATTGATGAGAACCCTCAGCTTCCCAGCCCTCAAAGTCCCAACCCTGATTGGCTGAGGAGGGGGCTATTGACAGGGAGGAGACTTGGGTCTTTGCTCATCTCTTTTAAGACCAAGCCAATAAGTCATAACCAATTCTGTGTTTGACAAGTTTTGATGCTGCTCTGCATTAATTGTCTCTGAGCAGTTCATGATCCTCTCTAACATTCCAGTTCTTCTAGAATACTTGCTGAATAATTACTATGTACAATTGTTGCTCTGTATCTCATTTGACTCCCATCAGCGGGAGCTGTTGCGTGTATGAGTGAGCAGGGAGCCTTTGCTCTCAACCTCTCTCTTGTGGAAGGCCTCACAAAAGGTGCTAGCCTGGCAATAATGCTCTAAGACTCGTTTCCCTCCAAAGACAGGATGCTGGGCTAGATGGACGTTTGGTCTGACCCAGTAAGGCCATTCCTATGTTCTCATGTAAAATCGGTGTTACTTACACACCTGCACAGGTTGGGCTTGTGAATGTGTGAACCTGCCAAGGACACAAGTGAGATGGAGTGTACATGAGAATTTATGAAGGAGTGATATAAGAACTTTCCACAGTATTGCAAATCATGACCTTGTGGACAGACAGAAAGCAAAGTAGGGGAATCTTCACCTAACCCCCATTGCAATACAATGAATGTAGCCTCTGTTTCCTTCCATTGGAAGACACTTCCACAGCTGGTGGGCCAAGCCTGCTCCCTGGGACTGCAGGTGCTGCAGGTGACCAACAGTGGGGCAGAAGGAGAAGGACCATGCAGAAGGTTTGGCAATAGAGGCAAGGAGGAGCAAAAATCCCCTTGCTTTCAAAAGAGCCAAGGAGGAGAAGGACACAGTCCGTAAAGAGAGACAGCTCTAAAGGTTCCTGGATGAAGGGAGGTGGAGCAGAGAGCAGACATGTAGACATGACAGTGGAATGGTCCTCATTCACAATGCTTGGAGATTGGAGGGTGGCATTTCTAGCAGCACCAATGAACAAAATTACTAATAGGGTTTTTGTTTCAAACCAACAAAGCACGCCGGCCACACCTACAGAATGGGAAAGTGTAATCCGGGAAAGCAGAGACTGAAGGGAATTTAGGGGCCATACTGGGCAAGACATTGAACATGAGCTTCCAGTGTGATGCTGTGGTGAACAGGGCTAAAGTCATCATTAGATGAATGAGCAGCATAGTGAGATGGATTGGGAGGTGGCACAGCATCAATGAGACAGATATTGGAATATTGCATCCAGTTTTGGTGTCCATCTTTGAAAAAGATGTTGAAAAATTGGAGACAGGGCAGCAAAGAGCCATAAAATGTTTTGAGGGATGGAGCAAAATGCCTTCTAGTGAACTGTTAAAAGAGCTCAGCCTGTTTAGCTTATAAAAAAGATAGTGAGGTGATTTCATGGAGGTGCTGAAGTGACTTCATGGAGAGACAATATCAAGTATTAAAGGGCTCATAAATCTAGCAGAGAAAAGCATAACATGACACAATGGCTGGAAACTGAAAAGAGACCAATTCATATTAGCAATAAGGCACAACAGTGAGGATAAATCACCAAGGGAAGAAACTACAAAGGGAAGTGGTCGGAATTCTCCATCTCTTGATGTGGTCTAATGAAGGCTAGATGACATGTTTGGTCAAAAACTAGCTACTGTGCTATACAATAGTTCTGCAATATTCAGGAGATCAGATTACATGCTCTAATTGTCTCCTCTGGCCATGAAGTTTGCTAATTTCAAAATGAACACTCATTGAGTGGGGTGGTCCACAAGGTCCAATTCAGACATCCAAGCTGTTGTCTGTTTCTTTCCATTGGAAGACACTTCCACACCTGCTGGGCCAAGCCTGCTGCCTGGGACTGCAGGTGCTACAAGTGGGCAGAAGGAGGAGGACCATGCAGAAGATTTGACGATAAGGGCAAGAGGGAGCAAAAATCACCTTGCTTTCAAAACAGCCAAGGAGAAGGGGGACACAGTCCATAAGGACAGACTGCTATAGAGGTTCCTGGATGAAGGGAGATGGAGCAGAGAGCGGACATGTAGACATGACAGTGGAAAGGTCTACGTTCACAATGCTTGGAGGTTGGAGGGTGGCGTTTCTAGCAGGGCCAGTGAACATAATTACAAATAGGGCTTGTGTTCCAAACTATTGACAGCTGTGTGTCTAAGAGAAAGATCCTCTAACCCCTGTCCAGAAGATGTACCCCTATCTTTAAGTCTCTTCTGGCCATAAAGTTTGCTAATTTCAAAATGAACACTCATTGAATGGGGTGGTCCACAGGTAGCAGCTCAAAAATCCAAACTGGCTGGCCTGGGGCAGGACATTAGCACTGCAGGGGAGGGGTGGGTGTGATGGTGACATCACAAGGGTCTTTTGCAGGACCTCAGCCTATTGGACAAAGGTGGTAGGAAGACGATGATCTCACAGAGAGACCCTGACATCAGCCAGGCAGGACAGGAGTGCAGGACAGGGACAACCTCAGAGACAGACTCCTGTGGCTTTGCTTCAGCAAGACTCCTTCTCGAGGTGTCTGCTTAAGGACTGAGAGAGAATTCACTTTCCTATTTGTGAGCGCGAGGAGGACCCTCTTTGGAGTTTTCTCCTTTTCTTTTACTGATTTTGCTAGAAAACAGACATTCCTGTTTAGAAGGTAAGAGCCTCCTGGAGGTTTGAAACCTGTTCAGTCTGATCCATCTGGTGACAGTTGAATTCTAGGCATGGGAAACAGTAGATTGAGACGGCAGTATTTTATTCCCCACCTAGGACTTTGTTCCTAAGAATCACTGGGGACATTGGGGTTTCTCCTTTTTGTTTTCCCTTTTCCTCTGTCCCTCCCTCCTTTCTCTCCTTCTCTTTCATCTTTTGTCCTTTTCCCCTGCGTGCCTCCCATCAGCGGGAGCTGTGCATGTATGAGTGGAGCAGGGGGGGCTTGCTCTCCAACTCTCATTGTGGGAGGCCCTCACAAAGAGGTGCAGCTGGAATAATGCTCTAAGACTGTTTCCCTCCAGAGGTGACCTAGGCCATCTTTGGGACATCTGGTGAGAACTCTCGGCTTCTTACCTCTCGGAGTCTCAACTCTGATTGTTGAGCATGGAGCTGTTGTGAGGAAGCCGATTCAGGTCCTTGTTAGTCTGTTTTAAGACCAAGGAAATAAGTCATAACCAAACATGTATATGATTGCTCTTGCTACTTCTTTCCATTCATTGTCTTTGAGCAATTCATGATTCTCTCTCTCTCTCTGTCTAATGATCTAGTTCTTTTAAAATACTTAGTGAATAATTAGGTTTTAATAAAGCCATATGCAAACCCATACTTCCAGGAAGAAAAGAGTCAGGCCGCACCCTACAGAATGGGGGACAGTCCACCGGAAAGCAGTAATCCTGAAAAGGATTTAGGGGCCATAGTGGATACGCTGCTCAACATGATCTGTCAATGTGAAGCTGTGGTAAAAAAAGTTAAAGCCATTCTTTGATGGCTAGACCTGTGAGTATTGAAAGGGAGGTGATACAGCATTGATGAAACTGATAATGGAATGTTGAATCCAGTTCTTGTGTCCACATTTTGAAAATTACGTTAAACTAAAGAGGTTACAGAAAAGATTCATTTTTGAGTGATGGGGATAATGCCGTAGAGTGAGACATTGAAAAAGCTCAATCTGTTTAGTTTATACAAAAGAAGAATGAAAAGGGAGTTTCTTGACTTCATGGAGATAAAATGCTGAGGATGAAAGGGCTCTTATTATCTAGCAGAGAAAGACATGACAAGACCCCTTGTCTGCTTCATGGCTGGAAGCAGAAATCCAAAAATGTCTAATTAGAATAAGATCCAGGTTTGTTAGAGGGCAATTCATTGTTGGAAGAAACTTCCAAGAAAAATGATGGCTTCTCCATCTCTTGATGTCTTCTAATGAGGACTAGGTGACTTTTCGGTAAAGATATGAGTAAAAAAACCAGCCACCTCTTCTGACATATAGGAGGCCAGCCTTAGGATATGCAGGGGATCAGATCAGATGCTCTCATGGTCCCTTCTGGCCATAAAGTCTACTCATTTAAGAGAGCCTGATTGTGGCCTGGGGAGAAGCCTCTGATGTTTTACTGGAGAGCATGCATTATCCCCAGAATGAAGAGTTATTGAGTGGAGTGATTCAAGGGAAGCAGCTCAAACATCCGGTGTGGCTGGCCAGGAGCAGGACATCAGCACTGCAGGGGAGGGGCGGGTGTGGCAGTGACATCACAAGGGCCTTTTGCAGGACCTCAGCCTATTGGACAAAGGTGGTAGGAAGATGATGATCTCACAGAGAGACCCTGACATCAGCCAGGCAGGACAGGGAAGCAGGACGGGGGCAACCTCAGAGACAGAACCCTGTGGCTTTCCCTCAGCAAGTCTTCTTCTCGGTCTCTGCTTAAGGACCGAGAGAGAATTCACTTTCATATTTCTGAGCGTGAGGAGGACCCTCTTTGGAGTTTTCTCCTTTTCTTTTACTGATTTTGCTAGAAAACAGATAGTCCTGTTTAGAAGGTAAGAGCCTCCGAGAGGTTTGGAACCTGTTCGGTCTTATCCATCAGGTGCCAGCTGAATTCTAGGCCTGGGAAACACTGGATTGAGATGGCAGAATTTTTCTCTGTCCCTCCCTCCTTTCTCTTCTTCTCTTGCATCTTTTGTCCTTTTCCCCTGCGCTTCTCCCACTACCGGGAGATGTGTATGTGTGTGCGTGGAGGGCAGCGGGGTGGGGGTTTGCTCTCCAATACTCATTGTAAGAAGCTCTCACAAAGAGGTGGAGCTGGAATAGTGCTCTAAGAGTGGTTCCCTCTGGAGGTGACCTATTCCGTTCTTTGGGCTTTTTGATGAGAACTCTCAGCCTCCCAGCCCTCAAAGTCCCAACCCTGATTGGTTGAGGAGGGGGCTATTAACAGGGAAAAGACTTGGGTCTTTGTTCTTCTCTTTTAAGACCAAGCCAATAAGTCATAACCAATTCTGTGTTTGACAAGTTTTGATGCTGCTCTGCATTAATTGTCTCTGAGCAGTCCATGATCCTCTCTAACATTCCAGTTCTTCTAGAATACTTGCTGAATAATTACTATATACAATTGTTGCTCTGTAGCTCATTTGAGAGCCTTTTATTCTGATCATTACATGTATGAAATTCAAGATGAGATAGTTAATTAGTTTGAAAGTCAGGACTCCTGGGTCCTATTCCCAACTCTGCCACTGGCTGGCTGCATGACCTAAGACAAGTCACTTCTCCTTTCTCAGCCTTAGTTTCTCCCTCTGTCAAGCAGGAATAACAGTCTTCTCCTACCTACCTCACGGCGGGAGGAGGATGGTGGTCCACTGGAGAGTGTCAATAGTAGCAGTGCAGAATATGAGGTGTCCTATCACCTTGAGTCCTATCAGATTATGACATAATATGATAGCGGAAAGATTCTGTATTATTTGCATTTTATTATTTTGAAATTGTTAAGAGCAGCAACTTCTTAGCTCAGACTGAAGCATCTCATCTAATTTTCTTGATCAATGTCTCTTCCTTCTGTGCGACGAGACAATTTAACGCACTGTGACAAACAGGAGATGGTC
The DNA here is from genome assembly GCF_003597395.2 of Chelonoidis abingdonii. Classification (NCBI taxonomy): domain Eukaryota; kingdom Metazoa; phylum Chordata; order Testudines; family Testudinidae; genus Chelonoidis; species Chelonoidis abingdonii. The sequence goes on along the minus strand of NC_133770.1, from coordinate 105,236,635 downwards.
TTGTTTTGCAAACAAATATTTTTGCAAAGAAGTTTCATGTAACTTGTTATGGGTTCTAGAAACAAACTGGTTTAGTCTGAATTGATTTTTTGACAGAAAACAGTTTCCATGAAAAATTTTCCCACCACCTTGTTTCCTGGACTCTATCCCTGCCTCGCTGGGGGTTGTTGTCTGTTAGTTAGAACAGGAGTCAGGACAGGTGGCTTCTCTTTCTGGCTCTGCCACTGCCTTGTTGTGTGGGATCTTGGGTAGGTCGCTTCTCTTCTCTGTACCTCAGAATGCCCATCTGTCCCTTGGGAATAGGGACAATTCTCTCACTCTGGGCAGCAGTGAGTCTGGGTGAGATAAGGGCTGTTAAAGCCCTCTGTGAAGGAGAAAGGGGGATTTCCAGATGCTGAATGTCAAGAATTCGAAACTTTACTAAAATGGCTAATGTAGATAAACAAGAAATAATTGGGGCCAAATTTTATTCATTGTCTTTTTTTAAAGCCCATTCAGGGATGTGACTCCAAGTGAGCCGTAAAGAGGGGGAGCAACTTGCCCAAAGTCCCACAGGTCAATAGGAAAGCCAGCTATGGAACCCAGGAGTGACTGATCCAGTCACTACAGCAAAACACACTCCCTCTCAAAGGCAGGGGGACCGGGCATGAGGGCCTGGAAGTGTGCAGCAGTGGTTAGTGAAAGGGCCTGGAAACGAGACCTCCTGGGTCCCATCCATAGCTCTGATACTTGGTGTGACCCTGAGCCGGTATCTTCCCCTCCCCATGCCCGTTTCCCATCAGTAGGGTTGGGGGCTGTCATAAACAGATAGCTAAGGGTTAATGGTTTTTACCTGTAAAGGGTTAACAAAGGGAACCAAACACCTGACAAGAGGACCAATCAGGAAATCGGATTTTTCAAAGCTTAAGGGAGGGAATTTGTGGGGGTTTCCTGGTCTTGGGTCTTTGTCTGTTCTGTGCTCTCTCAGCTATGAGAGGATCCTATTTCCAAAGTCCTTCTAATCTTCTTTTATCCAGTTTTAGTACAAGTAGCAAAGTATAGTTCTTTTAAATTGTTTTTGCTTGTATTTGCATCTTTGTATCTGGCTGGTGGAGTCTTTATGATGTATTTGGCTATAATACTTTAAATATGATATTGTTTTTTGGATAGGCTGTTTATCCTTTTCTATGTTTATCATTTTCTTAAGTTGGAGAAACCCTGTATCTTACCATTCCTAGATTACACAGAGAATGTTTATCTATTCTTTCTCTTCTTGTTTATTAAAAATTTTGCTTTTTAAAGACCTGTTTATTTTTTTTCTAGTTTGGACCCACCAGGAAATTGTGAGGAAAAAGGAAAGACGCGGGGAGGGTGAAAGCTGCTCTCTGTTTTAATCTCCATGGTCCCAGGGCGGGAGAAGCTAAGGGGAAGAGAGATAATCTTTTCTGTTTTCTTATCTTTGGGTTTGTCTCTTGTGGAAATGAGAGGAACAGCTTCTTGGGATTGTAATGTAAAGAGGTTGCATCGGTAACTCTCAGGTTAGCCCAGAGAGGAAATTCTGGGTGGGAGAGTGGTGTGGGGGAATGGTTTATTCCCTTTGTTGTAGACTCAGGGCATCTGAAGTCTTGGGGGGTCCCCAGGAATGTTTTGGGGAAGACCAGAGTGAGCCAAACACTGGAAATTGGCTGGTGGCAGCGATATCAGATCTAAGCTGGTAATTAAGCTTATAGGGTTCATGCTAGCTTCTCAGGTTATGAACACTAAGGTTCAAATCTGAGTAGGAAGCTATGACAGGGGCCCATCCTACAGCCCAGAGTGGTTGCGAGACATCATGAAGGTGAGTTAAATGCTGGGATGGCAGGACCTGGGAGGCACTGTAACCCCCGCACTACGGCAATGTTCTGCACCACCTGCTGCTGGCTGAGTTTTTCCAACCCGTGGCAATAAGACAAACTCTTGTTTTCACAGCCAGTCAATCGCCCAGTGTCATCACCCTGCCTGAAACTGGTCACTAATGGGCAGTGGAGGAATCATGGGGCTAGAAGGCAGCTGAGGCTGGGGGACAAAGAATCAGATGGCCTCAGAGCAGTAGTCAGGATGGTGTTGAATGGAGGCAATTTTGCTGGGGAGGAATGAAGAAGAGGAATGGGACTGAGCTGTGCAGGAATCCTGGAAGGAGGAGAAGTTTGATGGGCAGAAAGAAATCGGAGGAGCAGGAGGCAGGTGGGGGAATTCTGCTGGCCCTGAGGGGCACTGACTGTGTAATCTCCTTATGAGGAAGTGTCAGTGGGGCTCGAATTTCACATGCTCCTTTGCGTATCACAGGAGCTCATTGAGGAGCTGCCTGAATACTCTCCACCTGGTGCCGTCTTCACCAAATCCCTGATTGCTGTGGGTAACCTCAGGTACCTAGACCCTCCCAGCTGGCTCCCCTAGCCCAAGTGCTGCTCATTCCCAGGGCTGAGAGTCTCTGTCCCTCCCACTGTCAAGTCACCTCCCAAGGGTGGCTCCTCTGGCAGAGGTGGTGGGATGGAAAGGTTCAATCCCTCCTGACTGGGCTGTTCTTTTCACTCCAATAACATTACAGGGGCCTTGGGGAGAGGCTCACTCCAGGGGTCAGATACAGGAAGGGCAGCAGAGTCCAGGGAACAGGGGCTATTCCTGCCCTGCCTCTGTCCATCTGTGAGGCCTTGGCCATGTCATTCCCTGGCTCGGTGCCTCAGTTTCCATTCTCACCAGCCTGCGTCTATTTCCCTGCAGTTTCAAGTCCATGTTTGTGCCAGTCCCATCTCTATACTGCACTGTCTAATACCAGATCCTCTCTCTTGCCAGCACCATGAAACCTGCCCTGGAGCCAGAGCTGGAGACACACCTCTTGCAAGCTGCCCTGCATGCTGTATTTACTGTGGGCACAGAGAAGGACACCACCCAAGTCCAAGTATATCCTCCTTTATCCTGCTGTTCCTCCAGAGTGTCCTTTGGTCCCTGCTTCCTTGCTTCACTGGCGCTCCAGAGATAGGGGTGGGGTGGGCAGAGATGGAACTAGCTGGGAGGGAAGGGATTACTCCTCCCTGGGGGATTTCTTTCTTTTTCTTTCTTTGTTTCACATGCCATATTTTGCCCAGCAGCCCAGCTTCCGTCCATAGCAACTTGACAGTTCCATGCTCTGAACCCTGCGAGGCACTCTGCAGATACCTGCTAAGCTCATGGATCAAAGAGCCAGCTGTCATCAATCCTTGCTAACTGCCTGCAGTGGGATATGAATGAGAGAGGCCAGGATATGTGTTTGGGAGTCTCACCAGTGCTTCCCACAGATCCCTCTTCTCATCCTGTGGCAAGTGTAGCCCCAGTTTTCATAACTCTGACCCATGGCTCTCCCTTGTTTTGCAGGCCCTGCACAAGGTCATGCCAGAGCTCCTGGATGCCATGCTAGGGAACCTGCTGGCAGAGTCCCCAGAAACAGACAGGCTCCACTACATCTTGGAGGTGAGCCTCAGGAGGATGGGCGGGGAGCGATTTTACTTTAACTCTTAGGAGGACTGGGTAAGGAGAGACTGGAAGATCCATTTTCTAGTCCTAGCGGGGTCCTCAGTGGAATATTTTCTTTAGTTCGGGCTGTTGGTGCAATGCAGTGTCTGGTCCTTCCTCCTTGAAGGACAGAGGAAGGAGCTAGGATGTTAAGCCAGAGCTCTGCCTGGTTCTGTTGAGTACTAACCGCAAGGCACCTGGCTGGCTTGGGGAGTGAGAGTCTGAACACCCCCCTGCCCCCACATGAGATTCAGGAGATGGTTCTGAGATAAGAGGTACAGGCTCCTTCCTACAGAAACAGGAGGAACCCAGGGAATCAGCCCTTCTCTCTGATAGCCCCTGCGATTCCTGAGGGGATTGTGCTCACAGTCACTCCCTTCATACCACAAAGAACTTGAGTACTGGGGAATGGTAAGGGATCAGTCTCCTTTCTGGTGAACTGTTCAGAAATCAGGACTTCAGGGAGGATGGGACCAGCCACAACACCAATCAATGACTCGGGTATTGCATACTGCGCATAATGTCTCAGCCCCCTGGGGCTGGGGAGGGGCTCATTTGCACAGCACGTGCACCTGCCCATTGATCCTGACCTACCTCCTTCATCCACAGCACATCAATTTCTGGATCATGTCCAGGGTGTCCCAGGAGAGAGCCAGGGCCATTAAGAGCAGCACGGCCCTCCTCAGATACACCCTCTCTGAGATGATGTAAGTGACCTCTGACCCCAGCTTGCTGACTCCAGGCATAGGTAGGCTAGCACCAAAGGGCTGAAGGATCTGCTACTGCAGGGCCTGTGGGTTAGGAGTGCTCTTCTTGGGGAGGCAGTGTCAGAGCAGGAAATGAGCTAGGCTTGAGTCAAGTTCTTCTTGTCCTGGTTAAGTGGTGACCCTGGGCCTTAAGAAGATCATGCTCCAGCCCGTGCTGCAACCCAGTTCGTGTCTGGCCTTTGGTCCCTTCTTGGCATCCTGGAGCAGCACCAGGCTCCCTTGGCAGCAGAGAAAATGAAGGGTCTATCTCTAGCTCCTTTACCCCCAGCATCTCCTGCAGATGGCCACACCTGGGAGCTCACAGGAAAATCCTGATGGAGACCCCTCTCCTCTCCCTTCCTTTAGAACCAGCCAAATTCCCTAGGATGGGTCACCATGTGGCACAGCTGGCTCTGTTCATCAGTGACCCAGCCAAGGACATCAGCTGGCAGCCCAGGGAAGGGATTTACCGGCTCTACCAACTGCTGTTGCACCAGAAGGGTAAGATACCCGTCTGGGAAGTGGGACCCAATAGGAGACTGAGTGACCACAGGTGGATAATGAGACCCCAGCCAATTTCTCTCAGACTGACCCCAACTGGAGGTTGAGTCTCTCTGTGTCTCTGTTCTCCACCCCACTGTGCAGCCACCAATGGGATTAGAAGGACACAGAAACTGGAACCATAATAATAAATGTGTGTATGTCTCTCTCTCTCCCAAGGCTGACCATCCATGAGGCAGAAGATTTGTGGTGCTGGGAGTGGCAGCAGGACAGGAGGCTGCTGGGCTACAGGAACACAGCCAGGGTAGGGGAGGTACGGACACTCTCTGCCAGGGCATGACACAGCTCAGGAAGTGGGGCTGGCTGAGTTCCCTGCAGTGGATGCCTCCTGGAGACAGGAGAAGAGCCCACTCCTTATTTACAGCTCAGAGTTCCTCATCCAGCTCCCAGTGGAAGAGTCTGGTACTAAAGGGCCCACACTGGAATCTCGCTAGTTGCCCTGATTTGAGTGTCTTACACGGATCCATTGCCACGTGGCATAAGGAGAATTCCCGGGTGGATGAGTTAATATAGGATTATGGCTCTGGGTGTTTCTCTGCTTGTTGTCCCCCTGGCTGATACCCAAGTGTCTGAGAGGAGAGCACTGGGACAGTCAATCACTATTGCTTGACCAGACCCTTGTTAGATTCCCTGCACCCTGAAGAAGCAGAGAAATGAGGTGGGATTTTCCCAATGCCATTGCTGGTTAGGAAGCAGATGGCCCCAACCTGGAAACTGGGTATAGCAGTTCTTTTACCCTCCCCCTTTGCCACTAGAAGGTAATGCCATTCTATCTCCAGTACTTGGAGCCTGGTTCTGGACAATCTGCTAAAGCCTCACATCCTGTTGGTTTTAGGTTTTCGGAATGTTCTTCTCAGAGGAACAGAGAAGATACTTCCTCCGGACAACAGTGCTGGCCATCCACGATCCCCTGCTGCGTGTCAGCCAGGCTGGGCTGCTCCTCACCTACTCCTTCCTGGGGTAGCCCAGCAGCTGATGGGGGACAAGGTAAGCAGCTGCATTAGACTCATGAGATTGGGGCAGGGCCCAGGGCCTCATTCCCATCTTATTGCTATTCGCTGGCCTGGCAGCAAGGAGCCTGGTGGGGAATGAGAGTCAGAGCAGGTGCTACTGGGAAAGGAGATGAATTAACCTCCATGAGTAGGAGGGAGCCAGCTTGTTCCTTAAGCAGCTCCAACCTAGCTCTTTAGCAAGGCTCATTAATTACAATTGTTACTTCATAATGGGTCCTGTTCTTAGGACACAGTCCTATCCTTTTACTCCTGGGAAGGGCAGGAGAGTCCCCTTAGTGCCGTCTGTGAGCCTTTCCTGCCCCACAGAGCTGCTACCAATTCCCCATGGCCTAGTGCCCATGTCACCCGAGCCACCATCCAGAGTTGGCGACTGACTAGGTATTTCTGAGGCACATGGGAGGGGGAAGCTTTTCCTGCTGCCGACAGGGCTGGACCCACTCTAAAGGGAACAGGAGGATTCAGTCAGCAGGGGCTGCTGACCTGACCCATTCACCAGGGCTGCCATCCTGCAGTTTCTGCGTTAGTCACTGGGGTGACTTGGAGAAAGGTCTTAACTACCCCACATCCCACTTCACCGCTGCCAGAATCCCTCCTGTCCCCCCTGCTAGAGCCCCCTCCCTGCCCTACCTAGGTGAGAGTGGAGGAGAGGGTTCTGAGAACTTGAACTGTGTCCCCAGGTGGGTTGGAGGTGGAACAGCTGTCAGGGGCATTGAGGGGGAGGTGGCAGGAGTTAGCCCTACAAGGAGGGGGGTTGGCACTGGAGGTCACTAGAAAGGACAACAAGACTTCATTCCAGCGATCAGGAAGGTGGATCCACCCCTCAGACATGGGCAGCTGCTGGCTGTAAATGCTGCTGGTTCCAGGTGCTCTTAATCGTCCCTGATTCCTGGGGATTGTCTGAGCCTCTGACAGGTTCTCATTCCCTTGCAGCAAGAGGATGTCACAGCCAATGTGATGTGCCAGCTCCGCATCATCTGGCACGTGCACCAGCTGCCCGAGGTGCTTCAAGGGCTGTGCCTCATCTGATGCCCTTAAAGGTTTCCCTCCCATGTTCAGCAACTCCCACTCCCTGCTGCAGGTACTGCCCTGTCTCATTGTAAATGGGGGGCTAGTGGAAAGGGAAATGGAGCCCCCTAGCACTGGCAGAAATTCTCTCCCCTATCTGTGGACCAGGGTCCTTCCCTCTGCCCCCAAACTTCCTTCATCTGGAGCATGAGCTCTTCCCCTCACTCCCATTCCCTGCCCCTCTTTCCATGGTCTGACACCCATCCCATTCCGCCTGCTCCCAGGCAGAGCTCTCCCTGCCCCATATGGTGCAGAAGGGCCTTTGTGTCAGGGCTACAGCATGTCTGCCCAACTGAAGCTCAGAAGGCTCCACATTTGAAGAGGTGAAGATGGGACAGAGGCTCAGGGCTAGCTTCAGCTCCTGCCCTTTATTCTACCTGTGGTCCTTCTATGGGCTCTCAGAGTGTGAAACGAATAGAAGCCTCCTCCCTAGCTTCTGCTAGGCCCTGGGGTGTGTCACAGCCTCTCAGATCGGCACAGCCTGCAGCTGAGCCACCTCAGGGAGCAGTGGGGACAGGTCACCTTGTCCTTTCAAACCAAGCAGTGCAGGGTCTCAAAGAGGCTGAGAGGGAAGAACCTGCTCCCTCATGGAGGTAAAAGTCTGGCCAGGACCTAGCGGTGAGCGAACTCTGGTACAAGCCTGCTTCCATTATGGAAACAGCCTGGTACTGGAGAGTGGATGGGGAGAACAGGGAGATGGGAGAGGTTCCTGAGGCTGGGGTGGGGAGGAAGCTGTGGGACTGGGAGGAGATTAGACACAGGGCCCAGTGGGTGGGATCCTGCTGGCTGTGTCTGGAGCACTGTGTAGCCTCTTCTATGGGAAGTTCCCATGGGTCAGTGGGGCCTGACTCTCTCATGCTCCTTTGTTCTCTGTGCCGAGCGCCACTCGGAAATTATTAGATTTGCTGCCTTCAAAGAGACAGGGCACAGCTCAGGCTGTTAGGTAGGCTGAAGACTCAACACTTCACTTGAACACCTGACAGAGGTGGTTTGGGAAGCATAGTAACAAAGAAGAGATTTAAGTGATACTAAGCAAGAGAAAGACAAGTTTCAAACAAACAAAAAACAAAACACACTTTGTAGCGTCTTAAAATGGAATCTTAGCAAGTCACAGTCTTTGCCTTAGCGGTTTTCAGAAAAACATCAAGTTACCAGCATTTCCAGTCATCCAGGCCAGGGGACCCAATGTTCCCACAATCAAAGGATGCTGTTCCCTACGTGATAGAGAACTCAAATGTCTCTTGCTTCCCTTCTATTACCCAAAGTCCATTGTCTGTGCTTCCACAGCCAGGAAAGCTTCCTGGGGTGCAGACTCTGTCCCCTGGTGTGCTGCCCAAGCTGCCTTTGTTAGCTTGGTTGTTTTGTTTACCTTCAGTGTCAATGTACTTTTATAGCCTCTGGCTTACCAAGCTTGACTCAGACAGATAAATCCACTTTCCTGTCTCTAAGCCAAACTTGTTTATCAAATCTGATCCCAAAACGTATTTTAAGAACATATTTCCAGCACACATACATAACTCATTATACCCCACCTGGACTTACGCCACACAAGGAAATTCTTGACCACTGTGTTCTCCGCTTTCCTAACAGACCTTATTTGATGTCCCCGTATGGTACAATAACTCTCTGTCGAATCAGCTGATTTGATTGCTTAGTCTTGCAGTTTTAGACCCTCTGTTCTCCTTCTGGGGTGCCTGGACCCTGATTGTAACATCTGTCTTCCAGTCTCTGGCCCAGACTCTCACACAGATGTATGCCGCAGCCAGCCCAGCTCAGGAAGCAGTGGACAGATGATCTCATCCTGTCAAACCAAGCAACATGCCTCTCACTGAGGCTTAGAGGGAAGATCCCACGCATCTCCTGGAGGTAAGAACTGTTCACTCTTCCGGGCACTTGGAGCTTTTGCAACAAAGAGGGGTCTCCTGTTACATAGCCTATTTGTCATCATGACATTCTTATTTTTTTTCTGAAAGGATGTGTCTGGGATCCTGGAGACTGTTTCCTGCAGGAGGTTTGAGCGTGGAGAGATCACTCACTGTCATGACCTATGGGTCATCAACCTGGGTCTGCAGAGTTCATGGGAGCAGCCACACTCCAGCCCTACACCTGGAAGCATACTGACAACTGCTTACCTAGGACTCATGAAATCCAGCCCCAGTTTGACGCTCCACCCTAAGGCCTATTGGCAGAGTCTCAGAGCAGCTAATTGGCCTCTGGGCCCACCTTAAACCAGCAGCAGGAACAAGAAGCTGTCTGAACACCCAAGTTTCTCCCTTCTGGACCGTGTGCTAGCTGTTCCCACTCCCACTCCTGAGGCTTGATTTCTTGGCATCCTGACTTGGTGTGACTCATCTGATTTGTGGTTCTGACCACAATTTTGTCTTTTGCTTCTGCTCTTCCTGTATCCTGACCCAGCTGACTCTTGACTCCTGTCTTGTGAGTGTGGGCTCTGGCTCTGGCTCTGACCACTAGGTCTGGCTGTCCATGACCTGGCCATGACATTGACTTTTTTACAATTCCTCCAATGCCCTTTTCTGCTCTCCAGCTCTGCTCCCCAGCAAGACACACCAATTCCTTGGCTCCCAGAGTCCTGGTTGCCTGCTATTCCAGGGCTGAGCGGGAGTGCTTGTATTGCCCCCTCCCTACCACAGCTGCTTTTCCTATGGGAATCTCCATAGAGCAGAGAAGAAATCTCCTCTTCTCTTAGAATCAATCCCAGCAGTAATTCCACCCACTCTGGCCTCAGCTGAACTACTTTCTTTACCTGGGATCAGGGACCACTTTTGAATTCCTTTGCTTGGGGGTATAGGTGGGGGCAGAGGATGAAGCTCCAGCAGTTTCCAGAGGATAATAGCACCCTGTCTTTCTATGGTCTGGCTAGGTCTCACCATGGATCCTGGAGCTGAACACCAGATGGGAGCTGATAGATTGTCCTTGGAGGGCCATGTCCTTGTGTGTGATACAGCTGTGTGCCAGAAAGGGCCAGGAGCAGATGCACCACGCATGGCCAGAAACTGACTAAACAGCTTGTAATACTAGGTGAGTAGAACCATGGCCACATACAGACACCATGGGCATCCATGAGGACTGAATCTGGGCCCTTCGCTACCAAGAGCACAACTCACTCCAACCTAAGCCTTGACAGTGGTGACCTCTGCCAGCCCCTGAGGTGGGTTAGTATTATCCCTGTTAGCTGGGGCACAGGGATGGAAAGCGACTGACTACAAGGTGACCCACAATGTCACTGACAGAGGCAGGGCTGAAGCACAGTACTGATACCAGTCCAGCTCCAACCACTAGACCACACTCATTTCCAAAGCAAGAGAATGCAGGAGCCCTAACTCTGACAGCCAGTCCTTAAATGACAAGAGCAAATTCCTTCCCATTCAGGAAGACATAGAAGGGACTGTCTGCTGAGCCCCCCTCTGCAATGCCACTGTCAGAAACTATTGCTACTGGGTGCCAAGTGACTGAGCCGGGAGCTCCTGGAGAGACTCCTAGGGGCTATGTAGTCATGCTTCACGGTGACCTCTGGGAGCCATGCAAAGAATGCAGCATTGAAGAGACTCTCCTGCTCTAACAAAGGGTTTCTGTTCTCCTAGATAGTCAGCCAATGAGGCCAGCTTGAAGAATGTGGAAGAGCTGTTTGGCAATGGGTTGGAGGACTCACCATGTAGGCAGCAGCAGGTGCAGAGCCTGGAGTCCCCATAGGCAAAGCCTCCACTCCTGACAGTCCGGGCTAATCTCCCCCTGCTCTCAATGGGGCTTTGGTGTTAGCTGCTGGGCCTGTGTGCCCAGACAGAGGACTCAGGTATTTCCATCAGGCTGTTCAATGGTAAATAAAGCCATCCAAAGAAGTGGACAAGGGAAGCGGAAGAGCAAAGCTGGACCATCTGCTGAGCTCCAGCAATCAAGTGACCACCACCGGGGAGAGAAGAGGAAGAACTCGAAGGTGGCTGGTGGCTGTAGGGAGGAAAAGCAATTTGGGAGCCAGTAGAGTAGAAATAAATAGTTAATGAATACTATGGGCTTTGTCTTGTGTGGTGAAGGGTTTAAAATGTGTCTCTTTACTGTCACACTAAACTTTAAAATAGCGGTGTATGATTAAAGGGCAGGTCTATAAAGGTAAGAAGAGGTCGTTCTAGAAGCTTGAAGTCTCGGATTCTGTCGCTATTGCCTGCTTCTACTAGCTGATCTCAACCCAACAAATCCCTCAGGTGGTAGCAGTAGTGAGCTCATATCCTCTTTTTCTGAAATAGCCACCAGAAAAAGGACACGATACATGTGGCCAGGGAAAAGGAGAGGCAGGGGAGGCACTTGCAGAGTTACCTGTTAATGCGTCTTTTGTGGGGGAGCACAGCAGGGTATTGTGGACTCAGGGGCACTATTTCAAATTTTGGTTAAATTACCCTCTCTGCCACCACCATGATTGCAGGGGCTTCTTAGGCACTTGAAAACTCTAGTGTTTTGGCAGATAACTTAGCAATTAGCTGACAGGAGCACTGTATCTAATTCCTATATAAAAGAAAGAGAATGAAATATTAGACCCACTGAGCTCTAATACTAATGTGTTCTGACATCTTCTGGCAAGTCACTTTAGGGACACTGGTTGTTTAAATGTTAATGTATATTCTTATTTTGTTACTAACTCTGTGGAGAGAGAGAGACTTCATCAGGATTCCTGGGTTCTATCCCAGCTCTGGGAGGAGAGTGGGGTCTAGTGGGTTACAGTGGGGGTCAGATACATCTGGGTTATATATAAGAATATCAGAATGGCCCTATTGGGTCAGACCAATGGTCCAGACCAGTTTTTCCATCTAGCCTGTCTTCCAACAGTAGCCAATACCAGGTGCTTCAGAGGGAATGAACAGAACAAGCAACCACCAAGTGATCCAACCCCTGTCGTCCACCACTAGCTTCTGGCAAACAGGCTAGGGACATGCAGAATATGGTTTTCCATCCCTGCCCATCCTGGCTAATCATTTTTAAATTGTTTTAAATCTGCTGCCTATTATTTCATTTGGCGACCCCTAGTTCGTGCATTATATGAAGGAATAAATAATATTTCCTTATTTACTTTCTCCACACCAGTGATAATTTTATAAACTTCTACCAGATCCCCCCCTTAGTCATTTCTTTTCCAAGATGAAAAGTCCCAGTCTTTTAAATCTCTCCTCATAAAGAAGCTGTTCCATGTCCCTCATCATTTCTGTTGCCCTTCTCTGTAGCTTTTCCAAATCCTATATAAAAAAATTCTCCTCTCACCCCTATGGGTGGTATGTGTCTTCCTCAGCCTCGGGTCCTCTACCAGAGGCCTGGGAGTTTGAGGGTTCTGCGCAGTATCTTAGCTGTTCCTAGCACTGCACTCTTCTGGACAGAGAGCTCTGATGTTGTTCCTCGGATCTGTTGGGGAGCCACTCACCCAGCTTAGGAGTCACAGCCCCGAGTGCTCCTACCACCACTGGTGTATGAATGATCTCAGGCCACCAGGCCTGGGTGCCTCATTAATTTTGAGGCATTTTGTTCTTGTCTGAAAGCTGGCACACCCGCTTCTTATCACAGGAACTTGGACTTCCTCCATCCTCCCCTGTACTTTCCCAGACAGCCGCGTCTGCAGCTGGCAGTTGTTTTGCAACTTGCTATGTTGTTGAGCTCGTGATAGAAGATATTATATAGAAAATAAATGATTGTATTGTGCAATTGCGCATGTGTAATCTTAGATAATAAAAGAGGAAGGTGACTCAGTAAAAGCAGCTTTTTCGCCTCCTCAGTTATCCTGCAACTTGTGTCAAGTCTTTCCTTCATCTGGCGCCCGAATCGTGGGCCAGAGCAATTTGGAACCAGGGGCCTTAGGGGGAACTTACAAGTGATACGGGTCTTTTCGTACTCAGACTCGGCGGTATAAAAGAGACCGCCAAAGCCAGCAGCGCGCTGGAGTGAGTGACGGGACCGCAGAGTAACGCGAGAGCGCGAGAGGGTTTACATACGCGTGGCATCATAACGACTCTTGATCTCGTGAGTGGAGTCTTCCCTATCAGCAACGTCAGCGAACGTCATAGAGAATGAGCTTTGTCCCTTACTGTTGCTCCTAAGCTCATCCTAATCGCATGTGTTAAGAGCTTTCTGCTATCTTCAAGCTAATAAGGGAACATGTCCATGGTACCAGAGCGGGTCCCTCCGAATTAATCAACGGAGAAATTGTGCCGTACGTGCATGCGAACCCTAGGCATCGATTGAGGTGCTGCAACCTCCTGGCATCTCTGTAGGATGCGTGTGGAGCATTTGCCCCTCCTGATGCTCAGTACGCTGCTGAATGGTAATCCTCCAGCAGCCGTTGCCTACTATTGCGCGGCGCGCTCCACGGCCTGTTCTTTAAACCTGATAGTAACCCCCCTTTACCCCCCCCAGGGGGAGGGCGCCTCTCGCGGACAACCCCTTTGCCCAATGCCCCAGGGCGCCTTTGCCATCCCGTGGCTGGCACCTCCTGAAGGCGCTCGCAGCAAACTGCAATTTCAAAATGGTGGCTGGTCTGCTAATCGTCTCCCGATTTACGCGCTCAGAGTTTGCTGACTGACGTGTGTGCCTGTAACCTGGGTTGCAGGGACTTTGACCGGACGGTAATTGCTAACTTATGGCACTAGACCTCGATTACCCTTTCTGTTGTGGAGAGAGATTCGTAATGGCTATAACAGAGAGTTGATGACCAGCACTTATGTCAAGGACTTATTTGAGGGCTGGGATGGGTATGCCTTATAGTAACCCGTTATGATTTGAACGACTTATGAGAATTGGTGCTCAATCTCGCCAATACTGTGATCTGGCGAGTGAGTTTTGTCAGCGGCAGAACACCAGGCACAAATCCCTGCCTACTTGCGGGCGAGGCGGAGGGGGTGCCATAGACTATTTTAGCCGGAAGGGGAGTGGGCGACGCTCAAACAGCAAAGTCGCTACCGGCGGTGCAATACTATCCATCATGACAGCTTGTGCCACACGCCTTTCAAAAAGTCCCGGCATGAACAGCCAACTAAAAGTTTCGCCGCCATATTCAAGGGAGCCTAACAGACCGTTTTAATTTTAGCAATCGCCTGCAGAAGCCATAAATCGTCAGTGACCAACCCGGATGCTGCATCAAAAATTTGGTTGAAAATGGCCCATAGAGCAGCTAATGAAGATTGCCAAAAAAAGCATTGCAAGGCAGCTTCAGCTACCCACAAATCTTACACTCTCAACATGCTGCGTCCTGCCAGAATATTGAATCTCAGATTCATAAGGCGGTCTTTTGGCCACGCTGCCTTAACCGTGAAACGACAGGGAGAATGTAAGTCTCGAAGGCCAGGGCATGACCTCCGGAGTTGTCTGCCTTAATAAAATCAGACAACGAACTGTCCAAGAATTCCCGAAATGCAAAAGATATCATTGGGCTCAAGTTCGGCACTGCTCACGGGATCTGAGAACCTTGAAACTGGCGGCGGTCACGGCCCAAGACCCAGACAAAAGTGGGCTTCCCTCCAATCCGATCCACAGAGCTAGCCAAGCCATAGTCAGCCTACAGGCTGCTACGACGGCAGCGCTGGTTGATTTGATATGCAGACAGGAATACAGAATCATCTCCCTGTGAAGTACAGAGTTGAAAACACGGCTAAGGACCCTCTTCCGGCAGGAATTAGGTCTTTACGCCCCAACGGGACCTCCCTGGTCATAGAGGGATTTTTTGTTACATCCCAGGGGTAATTGACGCAGACTACAGGATTATCAAGTGCAAGTTTGGACATCTCACCTCGTACGCTGCCTCAGAGACTCAATCTTTGCTCGCTCATTTTAGTGCCTATTGCGTTCGGAGCGGTACAACAGCAAGATAGAGGGAAATCCCGCTTGTCTACAACACATAATGGATGACCACCACGGTCACTGCACCCAGCCTACCGTTCGCATTGAAGTGTAAATGTCTGCCGTTTCCTGTCTCCTTGACCCCGGGCGGGGCGCGAGCCAACGGACTGTCCATTCCTCGCTACTAGAGTGCCGTCCTCATTGCCCTGCGGAGGCGCGCGAGCGAGAGAGTGTGGCGCGTAGCGAGGGAAGCAGGCACAAGGCGAAGTCTCTTCCTGGCTCAGTGAGCCCACCAGGAGAAATAGTACGACATAGTCATTCTAATCAGACCTCCCATGAATATTTGGGCAGAGATTGTGAGGAACGTGATGCCGCAGCTAATTGTAGCAGAACGGGCAGCGCGCGAGGCTGGTATCATAATCCTATATGGGTGGAACAGTGGCCCCTACCTAGAGAGAAGTGGGACACGTTTACATTCCGTAGTTGCAGAACACTTGCAGGCAGGAACATATAGACATTCCACTAGCCCCTAGATATCACGTTATATGTCAGATACAGAAAAGTCAGAGGTTGGCGATATTGCACTGATTTAAGGGAAATTAAGAAATTATCAGCCCATGGCCCTCTTCAGTATTCGCTTCACTGAACCGCAATTGAGAGATTCCCTTTTAAGTGTCAAATAGTGTGTTACTTATAAAGCCATCATGATAACACATACAACAAAAAAGCCTGTTGATCCCCTCCCTTGTGTCACCACTGGACAGAGAGTCACCATATCTGTGTCCCACCTTCCATTTGACTGTGACGGGATGGGCTAGCTTTCTCATTTCCTTGGTTAACTGTTTGGACTGCTTTTCCTTATCATTAGATTTGTAAACAACAATATGTCTCATATTTAATTTTGCACAGAACCCTCTTCCTCTCTACGCAGTAACAACTATGTGTGTGTGATAAATTGCGTTCTCATTGCTTCCTGATCACTAAGGTCGAGCGATATAGCAGTTTGATTGGTTACGATTCTTCTAATGCCCGCTGCCATCTATATGCCGATTTAGGTTATA
>NC_133770.1:105184117-105216975 GCF_003597395.2 Chelonoidis abingdonii | reverse complement strand
AAATTGTTCGGTCTCCCTCACTGTGCATGATTTCTTGCCTTCCTCACGCGGTACCCAGAGGGACAGAGCTAACCAGTTGTGGCAAATGGATGGTCAACATGGTTCCCTTTTGGGTGAGTGGCTCCAACAGATCCCAGGAACAACATCAGAGCTCTCTGTCCAGAAGAGTGCAGTGCTAGGAACAGCTAAGATACTGCGCAGAACCCTCCAACTCCCAGGCCTCTGGTAAAGGACCCGAGGTTGAGGAAGACACATACCACCCATAGGGGTGAGAGGGGATTTTTTTTTTTTTATATATATATATATATTTGAGAAGGGGTGACCAGATCTGCAGGTACTATTCAAGATATGGACATACATGGATTTATATAACGGCAATATTATGTTTTCTGTCTTAATCCCTTTCCTAATGATTTCCAACATTCTGTTCGCTCTTTTGATTACCAGTGCACATTGTGTGGATGTTTTCAGAGAACTATCCACAATGACTCCAAGATCTTTCTTGATGGCTAACAGCTGATTTAGACTCCATCATTTTCTATGTATAGTTGGGATTATATTTTGCCATGTGCATTACTTCGCATTTATCAACACTGAATTTCATTTGCCATTGTGCTGCCCAGTCACCCAGTTTTGTGAGATCCCTTTGTAACCCTTTGCAATCAGCTTTGGACTTTACTATCTTGTGTAATTTTTTGTATTGCCACCTCACTGTTTACTCCTTTTTTCAGATCATTGATGAATATGTTGAACAGCACTGGTCCCAGTACAGGTCTCTGGGGAACACCACTATTTATCTCTCTCCATTCTGAAAACTGACTATTTATTCTTACCCTTTGTTTTGTAGCTTTTAACTGGAGTGCCTGGCAAATGCTTTCAGGAACATCTAATGATCCCTAATTTAATTGAATGACAAGCATTTTGTTATCTTAATCACCCTGCCTCTGTTTATAAACAAACTCCCACACCCAAGGGCAGAAGCTGGGAGCAGCACAGAATTTATCACATTCCAAGCTCAAGCTGTGCTGCAGTTAGGAGCTCTGTTTTTTGAGCTAAAGCACACACTGGGAGCAGATCTCTGGTCCAAAACACAACGGGGGGCAGGAGCCCCCCTGCCCTTCCTAAATGGCACCCCTGGTTGTCTTCCTCCTGGACAGTCCCCTTTCTCACTATAGTTCTGTCATGGGAGGGTCTGTCCTTTTAGCGACTCAGCCCTCCAGCCAGGTCACACATTGAAGACCATCCCTGTCAGGTTGCAAATAAGGAGTCCAATAATGTGGAAGTCTTCAGAAGTTAGCAAGGGCTTCGGGGCTTCCCCCTAGGGTGAGGGTCTTAGGGTTTGGACCCTTGCACCTTCAAGATCTTTCCCAACTAGTTTCCCCAGGAAGAGAGAGACTTCTGTCATTATCATCTCTTTAGGGGCTGGTAAGGGAGCCCTGGTCCACCCTCTTCACTGGGCTCCAATCCAGGGCTCAATGGTAGACAGTGAAGACCTGCATTCTGCAGTGCCATGCAGCTGCCTCCCTGGATTTCTTCCTACCAGTGTCCCCTCTTCCCCCAGAGTAAAGTAAAGAACCCAAACACAAAACCACAGATCTGCTCCCATCCACTGGCTGCCTCCCTCTGAGCTGCTCTGCTTCTTCGCTTTTAAAACCCTGCCTCCAGCTTGTGCAGGCTCTGGAGGTGCAGCAAGGCAGGGTCACCTGAGCTCCTTAACCCTTCTTCTCCAGTGTGGGATTTGTATACCCCCTCACAGTGCTTTTTAAGAACACTGAACAGTGCCCGGCAAGACTCCTAGAAATAGAGTCACTAAAGTCCTTTCAAGTGTGGGTATCTATACTAGGGAGGCAACTGAAATCCTTACTGCTCAGTGTTATCAGACTACTTGGGCATCACCTCACAGCCTTCCCAGACATTAAACAATTTTAAAGATACAGCATTGCTCAAACCCCTCAACAGATCTGTAAAGAGAGTTATTTCATTTATAATTCATTTCACTGCAAGTCATTCCATGTCAAGACCAGTCTATGCTTTACAGCAGAGTCTATAAAAAGGTTTCTGTAAAGGTCAGAGAATGTTTGTATGTTATGTATTCTGACATCTGAGGTAAATCCTCCACTCAGCAAAGAGATTTTCAAGACAGCATTTACATTTTTCTTCTTTCCACACTTATGACCAAAGTAGCACCGTGTGGTCAGCTCTTAACTATAGAAGCACAGTACTGCTCAACAAGTGCCTAAGATGTCAGCCGTAATTTCCACACACAGCTCAGATATCGTGCCAGTCAGACAGCATGCCCCTTCCCGCTTCAACATCACACAGAAATCATGTCCCCAACATAAGCTAATTGCAACCCAGTGGAGCTATTTCAAACAAATAATTTGCTCTCTGATGCTAGCCGTAGAATCATGGCCTCTCCTTCCATATTAACTGTTTTAGAGGAGAAAGGCTTATAACAGAAACATCATCAGCTGTACTTATCTCTTACAAACCTAGGGTCACACAACTGTCTTCCAAACCTGTTGTGATGGTGCCCTCCCATAAGGCTTTATGGAAATATGCTTATGAATATATATGACATAACGAATATGTTCTATGCTACATATGCCATGTAACATATCTATGTAAAGGTTATGATCTACTGAATATATTAATTCTACATGTATGCGTGTATCATTTTTGTATTCAAAGTTATGAATATTGGCCGTGTACTGGCTTGATTTTAAATAATCTTAGTAGAGCAATTGGTCAGTTTCTGGAAAAAGGAATTCACAAAGTTAAGTGCCCAATCAAGAACCACTTAAGGAACAAAGCATCTTGGAAGGCTCCTATCCACATAAGAAGTCTTCCTGGAGACATTCAAGATACTATGTGGGCAATGGCTTCTGCCTGTAAAAACTGAGTCATGCATGGACATGTGACTTACCCAAGTGACTCCAGAACTCTGTCTTGGAGCTGGACTTTGCATAGGAGTGAGGAGAGGGTATCCACCCACAAGAGAGAGTCTATTTAAGCCTGTGAGAGACCCCTCCATTTTGTATTCAGCTGGCTAAAGAGAGAACCTCTCCACCCCCCAGGATACCTGAAAGGAACTGGAACAGAGGACTACCATGTGGGTTGTGAGTGATTGCTGGACCCAGACTAGCAGGAGACTAGTCTGTAAAAGGAAGCTTACTGGAACTAGTGAGGTTTTATTTGTTTTTAGTTTCTTAGATATAGACTCGCATCTTCTATTTTATTTTACTTGGTAATTCATTTTGTTCTGTCTGTCACTACTTGGAACCACTTAAATCCTACTTTCTGTATTGAATAAAATCACTTTTCACTTATTAATTAACCCAGAGTTTGTGTTAATACCTGGGGGGGCAAACAACTGTGCATATCTCTCTATCAGTGTTATAGAGGGGGAACAATTTATGAGTTTACCCTGTATAAGCTTTATACAGGGTAAAATGGATTTATTTGGGGTTTGGACCCCATTGGGAGTTGGGCATCTAAGTGTTAAAGACAGGAACACTTCTGTAAGTTGCTTTCAGTTAAGCCTGCAGCTGTTAGGGGACATGGTTCAGACCCTGGTTTGGGTGTAGCCAAGTTCTAAGAGCAGGGGAGCAAACATTAAAAGGGCGCCCCCCTTGGCTCCTCCTGTGGCCACACCCCCTTGGCTCCTTCTCTGGCCGCTCTGCACTGCACCCCCCCCCCCATGGCTCCTCCAGCCTTGCCGTGCCACCCCTCCCCCTTGCCTGCAGGAGCGTGCCAAGCTTCAGAGAGGAGCATGGGCCCCGCCTGCTGGTGCCATGGTAACTCCTAACTAAGGCACTGCTTTGGAAAATGTGCTGAGGGGAAATGGCTGCTTCCCTTGCACTTCCCCTAGCTACACTACTGTTTGCAGCAGGCTAGTGAGTCTGGCTCAAACCAGGCAGGGCACTGAAGTTCTAAGCTGCCAGGGTAGGAGAGCAGGGGCAGAAGTAGTCTTGGCACATCAGCTGGAAGCTCCAAAGGGAGTTTCTGTGATTCAACCCGTCATACCTGCATCAGTTTATCAGGGGGAAATTCCCTCCACCTGCCTCTGCTCACAGGGGGACACCCCCACTTTACTTGCTCAACCCCTCAGACCCTCCACCCAAGGATGATTCAAACTGTGATTTAACCAATAGCATCACTGGATTGCTTATTTTTTAACAACTGAGCCTTGAACTCCAACCTGTTATTATAAAAGTGCTGTCCCCTGACTCACAAAGTCATAGGCATTTTCTAACCCCGCCTTCTCCTGAGAAGCTGATATGGCAGAGCATGATGAGGTGGAAATTCTAATATTAATGTTCAGGATCATGTTGGGGTACATCTCATAGAAAGGTTTGTGCAAGATTTAGGAAAAGGAGAGAATGACCCCATTAATAGATGTGGATTTTCTCAGTGATAATAGTAACAAGGAGTCCTGTGGCACCTTATAGACTAACAAATCTTTGACTCTTTGTTGCTTTTTACAGATCCAGACTAACACGGCTACCCCTCTGATCAATGATAATGTTTTGTGACAATGAATGCCAAATGCAGAGAAATGAGTCTACATGAGTCTCCTGTGAACTGTATCAAATGCCTTACTGAAATCCAGGTAGATTCGCTCTATTGCATTTCCTTTACCTAAAAAAATCAGTTATCTCAAGGAAAGAGATCAGATTGGTCTGGCACGATCTACCTTTTGTACAACCATGTTGTATTTTATCCCAATTATCATTTACCTCTATGTCCTTAACTAATTTCTCTTTTAAAATGTGTTCTAAGACTTCACATATAATTGAGGTCAAACTAATGGACCTGTAGTTTCCCAAATCACCTTTTTCCCTTTCTTAAAAATGAGTACTATATTAATAATTCTCCAGTTAAAAGGTATGATCCCCAGAGTTTATGTATTCATTAAAAATCCTTGTTATTGTGCTTGTAATTTCATGTTCCGGTTTCTTTAATATTTTTGGATGGCAATTATCCAAGGCCCTCCACCAGATTTGGTCCCATCAAATTGTTTGCATTTGACTTGCACCTCAAATGTGATAATTTCAGCCAGAAGCTTGGACTAAACGATAGGGGATGAATCACTCGAAGACTGCCTGTTCTGTTCATTCCCTCTGAAGCACCTGGCTTTATCCATTGTCAAAAGACAGGATATTGGGCTAAATGGACCATTGATCTGACACACTATGGCCATTCTTATGTACTTCCATATTGTCATTTACATTAACCATCCTGCCACTATGCCTAAACTCCTCATTACCCTTATTAAAAACTGAGGCAAAGTATTCATTTAGGTGTTGGGCCATGCCTAGATTATCTTTAATTTCCAGCCCCCTCAGTGCTTAATGGTCCCACTTTTTTTCTTTTGGTTCCTTTTTATTTATATGGCTATGGAACCTTTTACTATTGGTTTTAATTTCTTTTGCCAAGTCCAACTCTACTTGGCTTTTGACAGTTTCACTTTTTTCCTACACTTTCTGACCTCCAAGAGGTAGTTTTCCTTGCTGATCCTTCCCATCTTCTGTTCCTTGTAGGATTTCTGCTTTCTTTCAATAGACTATTTGAGATGCTCACGCATCCGGTTTGATCTCCATCCCTTCCCTACAATTTTTCCCCTTGCTTGGGATGCAGGCTTCAGATAGATTGTCTCCTCTACATTCAGATCTTTCTCCTTCACATTCAGACCTTTGAGTTTTTCAGTCCAGTCCACTTCCCTAATTAATTCCCTTAGTTTAAGGTTTGCCCTTTTGAAATCAAGGACCCTAGTTGCAGACCTCTTTTTGTTTATCCTTCCTTTTAGTTTAAACTGAACTAGCTCATGATTACTCAAACCAGGGCTGTGCTCTATAACCAAATCTTCTATGAGGTTCTCGCTACTTATAAATACTAAACTAAAATGGCATCATCTCTTGTTGATTAGGTGACTATTTGATGAAGAAATCCTTCAGCTATTATACCCAGGAATATCTGGACCTTACTATTATCAATAGCATTAGTCCTCCAACCTATATCTAATAAATTGAAGTACACCATAATCACACAATTCCCAGGAGCATTTATTTGATTAAAATATTAAACCGGTCTCTAAGCATATCCAGATTGGATTCTGGAGGATCTGTACCAAGCCCCAAGCACTATCCCAGTGATGCCTCTGTTACCTTTCTTCCCAAAGTGATTTTGATGCAAACAGATTCTGTTTTAGCCATTCCATCACTTCTAATTTCCTCACAGACTCCCTCATCATGAATATATGTTACTCCACCATCTTTACCTTTATTTCTGTCTTTTATGAAAAACAGACCACTCAATACCTGTGCTGCAGTCATGACTACTATTCCATCATGTTTCTGTTATCTCTTTCTGGTTTCACTTCCTGCACTAGCAGTTTTAGTTCCTCCACTTTTTTACCCAAGCTCCTTGCATTGGCATACAGACATCTTAATATGTCTCTATTCAGTTTCACCCAGACTCCTTGATGATTAGGCACAGTCATTCTGCTGCCAGTATCACCTACCTGTTAGTATCAATACCAATGAGATTATCTTTCCTCTTGATGTCCATTCTCCTGCCATCCATCCTTATCACTAAGCAAGTGTGAAATTAGGCCTTTTGTATGAAGAGAATCTGTTTTTATTCCTTCTAGAACTATTTTACCCTAAATCGTTTAACCAGGGCAGGTGGTAATGCATACCAATACTAATTTATTTATACGTAGTGGAATGCAGACATTAGAGTCAAAATCTCTCTGAAGCACTTCCACATTTTAAAAATGTTCCTTTCTTGAAGAATTGGCCCATTTGGTAGCATCCTTACACTTCAAAATGTATTTCAAAACCTCAGCAACAGCTGTATAAAATACAGTACTCAATTGGTTCCCCATCCAACTTAATGAAGATAAAGCAGGCCTTTTAAAAACAAAGATAAAATATTATCTCCTACCAAACTATCATTCCTACATAAAATAAAGTTGGCACTTCATTTGTTTTCTTAAGTTTCCAGTTATAGAAACATAACTGGTCCAAATGTGAAGGGATTTCCTCTCAATTATTTGTTTTCCTGCCTCATTTGACTTATAATTTATATACTGAAATTCTAAAGCAGTTAAATACCTCAGTAACAGTGCATTTTATAGATTTTTCATCTAGTATTTCAGCTTTTGCAGCGCTAGTTCTAGAAGATGGGTGCATACATGCATCTACCTCCTCCTCCCCACCGCCATATATATATATATCTTACAGCTGCACAGATGTTTATCTGAGGTAAGGGAAAGCCAGCAGTTGTTCAGCAGATGCTAGCCATTCTACACAATAGTGTAGGACAAGAAGTGAAGAATACCAAAAGCCTATTAAAATTTTGGAGGAAGTATCATGTAGGCAGAATTCAATCCCCTGACCACACTTCCTTGTGCAAAAGTGCCATGCATGTTCTTTTAACTTGGTAAAATCTAATATTTTTTTAAAAAAAATTCTTAAAAATTGAATAAACAAACTTTCTTATGTGGAACCATACTGATTCTCCACATAGGCCATCAGCAGGATTGGGATCACAATATGCAGTCCCCTACCATTTGCACCTATAGCGAAATTGATGTCAGTAGAAGGCTGTTATCGTCTATGTAGATAGACTACAGGTGGATGGAGATACATGCTTTGCCAGTGGATTTCATAGTTATTTCCTAGACAGCAAAAGAATGTTGAGATCCACAACTCCGGGGTTCAATTATAAGTTCTAAAGGGGAGTGTTCCATAGTGGTTAGAGACCCTTCTGCCCCTGTCTCCCCCCCTACCCCCAGCCTCTCCGTATCCTGTTCTGCTCCTATGCCCCACTCCCCAGCTCCTGTCCTGTCCCTATCCCCTCTCTTGCTGCTATCCTCCCAGCCCTTTCCTGTCCTCCTCCCGGCCCACCCACACTTCTATTCTCCTTCCATGGTTCCTGCCCTTATCCCCTCCCCTCTCGATTCTTTCCCCCTTCACACCCACTTTGCTCCTGCCCCTCTCCCCTCCATGTTCTATCCCCACCTGTCTTTCCGTTTGCCTATGCTCCTGTCCCCCTCAGATCCTGCCCTTGTCCCTGTCCCCCCATAACCACCCTTTTTTTACCTTTCCACATCTGAGTCAGGGTGCCTCCTCCACTTAATCCACACTGCTTAGACAACAGCAGGAGGAGCACTGAGAGCACAAAAGAGACAGTCTACCTGTTGTCAGTTCTAGTGCCCAGTGCTATAGTGTTCCCCAGTTACTGGGAGACAATTGCAGGGAAAGTCCTGCTTTGCCCCTGTATTTCTGGGCTGGAGCATGCTCTGTTATTGTGTGGGGATGGGGTATGTACAGTCTGGTTGGCATGGAGGAGCTCTGAGGAGATGGAGCATCCTTTGTGCAGACAGAATATTCAGAGAATTTAGCTGCCAAACTCTAACAAGTCTCTACTGAGCATGTGCAAACTGAATATTTTGGAGAATTACAACTTGGCCAAATTTGGGCAATTTTCACAGGGATGGCAAAAGGCACATCCCTGATGCCAGAGTAGGCCCCTGCCAACTTTCAAGTTCCTGCTCCAAAATATTTGGGCACTAAATCTTCTCAATCAAATGATTATAAGAATTTTTTTAACATAGGGAAAATATACATTTTCCTTAATTTTATTTTCAGAAATAGCTGAACTATTTTAGCCAAAACTCCACCTCCTCCACATGCCTCTTGCTCATCAAATTCAGCTGGAGGAAGACACTTGGATTGGAAAATTTCACCCCAAACAGTTAAAATTTAGTAAAGTTATAAGCAACTGAGAACAGAGTCTGATAATGAGAAGTATCATGAAATCTTAACAATAAGTATCAGAACCTGCACAACCCATTATAATGTATGCATATGACTATACATACATTATGGTGTATAAAGGACTTTGATTATTGCATCAGTGTAAAGAATTAAGATAGTCATATATCATCTAATAAATTCTAACTGTATTTTACATCCTGTTGACAATCATTTAGATTCCTTATTTTATGCAGTTGATAGATTTTGGGTGATAGTTGTGCTTTTCCCAGATTTATATCTTGTATCTACTCTTCTTTTTTCCTTTATAAAACAATTCTAAACATATTTTTAGTGCATATTATTTTGCTACATCACCTTTCATATTATTAATTTGGTATTAATGACTATTTCTTTGGGTCATACGTAGTCCTAGTGCAAGCAGATGCAACTCCCACTGGATTCTCTGGGAGTATGGTACCCATTTATATCTAGACTTAATCTGTGCAACTTCTGAACAAAAGACTAAAGATGGAGCTTGAAAAGGACATGAGGCATGTAAACACAAAGGGATTAAAATTGAGTGATTGGAAGACGTGATGTTGCTGAAGATGGCAGTGATCATTTTATGGAAGAAATCAGGAAATTCCTCACACTTGTAGGTAGAAAATGGGGTGGGGAAAAAAGGGTGGAGAAAAAAGAGCATAGTGTGCTAAGAGTCAATCCTGCTACATGTAAGTAATCCTTGCTCATGTGAGTAACACGATTGATTTCATTGAGATTACTCCTTGAGTAAGGATTGCTCATGTGGTTGAGGTTTGGAGAATCAAGCTGTGTCCAAAGGCTTCTCCAGCCTGCAATGCTTGCCACCACCTCTCATGTACAGATACAGCCCCCAAATAAAGTTCTCCCCTTCCTAATAAAACATAGTCCCAAGTTAACCAGAAATCTCACTGGTAGCTTGTAAACCACCCAGTCCACATTTTTCCACATTCAGAGCAGACTGTCTTTTTTCTTTCTCGTCTTCTATAGTACATAAAGCATCTGGATTTCATTAACTGATGAGTTTTAGCCATCTTGATCCTCCAGGCACTTAACCCTTTTCTCTCTGGATCCTGAATCCTACAGACAAACATGGGACAGGGATTTTTTTTGAGTCTGATTCTTCTTGTGTGGGCACAGAACTCCCTAGGATTCCCTGGAGACCCAGAAAGGGTTGTACACAGAATTGCTGACTGTAAAAAAGAAGCAAAAAGTCACCAGCACCAGAGCTTGTTTTGCATCCAAACCTTGCAAAATAATGAATTTCACATGATTTCACTGCAAACTATGCCCAAGTTCACTCAGAGAATCTGTGAACCATAGTGATCCTTTCAACAAACATGGTGTAGGTTTCAGGTGTGTCAAGAAATTTAAGACCAAGCAAGTTTCACATAATTTTGGATTTCTTGGCAAACATGTGGCCCAGTTTCAAGGGGTAATTTTTAAATTATGGCTCACACAGCTCCACTGGCAGCTAGAGGCATAATACTATATAACTGGGTTCAAAAAAGAATTAGATAAGTTCATAGAGGATAAATCCATCAATGGCAATTAGTCAAGATAGTCAGGGGTACAATCTCATGCTCCAGGTCTCCCTCAATCACCAATTGCCAGAATATAGGACTGGATGACAGGGAATGGATCACTTAATAATTTCCCTGTTCTGTTTATTCCCTCTGAAACATCTGGCATTGGCCACTGTCAAAAGACAGAAAATTGGGCCAGATGGACCACTGATCTGACCCAGTAACACCATTCTTCCATCTTACCAAATCTCACCAGTTGTGCTGGGCATATTGGTACTCATAAGAACTTTCCCAACTTTCCAGACACAATTAAAACCAGAAGTCTTTTTGGGGTTTGAAAATCTTATGTTAATTTCCACTACTCCCTATTATTATTCTATTTACTATTTTTCTATGTACTATCCTGCCAGCCATACACTTCTTCTCTTGGCTCCTGCCCCAAAAGTATTCATTACTGGAAATCTCACAACAAAGTCTGATTTCTAGGCCAGTTAAAGAGGTTCAGACAGTTCAGAGATGCTTTGCATATACATCCAAAATTCTGGTTGCTGATCAAAACTGACATAGACCTCTAAGCTTTCAGGAGGTCACCCTTCATTATGTAGCATTCCCAACAGATGCTCCATACTGAGTCTGGGAAGATCCCAATCTTGTTGTGGATTTATGTAGGCAAATGTTTAAAAGTTGGCCTCAAATCTGCTTCTGCAAAATGTGCATGTGTACTCACTGTACTACAAAATGACACATTTGCACATGGATAGCTGAGCAAAGTAATGCAGACTATTAGGGCCACAAAGAGTTAATGCACAAAACTGGTGAGCAATTTTAAGGGCCAGTTTGAAAATGTTGCTTCACATACCAGTTATCCATGATCAATCAGTGTCTTTTGAGGAAGCTGAGACTATGCTAGTACAGCTTGACCACAACACTAATGAAGGGATAAAACTTAGGCATTATGGCAACCAGCTGATTATGTGCAAAGGATGGACTTACCATCAATACTAATGGGTTTTTGTCGGTCATTGTTAGCTATAAGGTTTTGTTCAGCTTTGATATTAACAAAGATGAGTTCTTTGACTTCCAAGTAAATGGTTTTTATCAGGAAAAAGTGCCCCTTTCCAATGTTAAAGTGCTCTTTTTAAGAGACAACACAATTATCTGTAAATTACAGGTAGTCTCCTATGACTAATGAATGAATTGAGGTGGCACTTATGTATTGTAAAGATTTATTGCATGTTGAGGCTTTTTCATCTCAGAGTTTATAACTACTTTTGATTGTTTTCTTAGTGGTTTGGAGAGCCTCTAAAAACAGCTATCAATTTTTGATGCATTCTTGACATATAAAATCTCCACACAACAACTTAAATTGAAATTGAAACTGCCCTGGAGTCGGCTTGCCTAACCTAAGAGATCTCTGGTTAGAGAAAGAGGCTTAAGCAGCACATGGATGTAATACTGTACTTCAGTGAATTTTGTATAACGTGTTCTACAATATATGCAACTATTAAGGAAAACAGTGGATATTCTAAGCAAACTGATGCAAAACACTTTACCTAAAATGGACTATAATAATAAAATTATAGAACTGGAAGGGACCTCAAGTAGTCCTTTGATAATCAAACCTAACTCTAAATGAGAAATCTGTATTCTTCTGATCATCACATAAGAAACCTATAGAACTATTGTATGAAATTCTATAGCTGAGATATAAGCCCAGAGCTGGGATGGCGGGGAGTGCAGGTGGTGGGGGAGAGCCCAGAGCTGGGGCAGCAGACGGGTGCAGGGGGGTGCCCATGGCTGGGGTGGGGGCAGCTAACTTTTTTTTTGCTTGGGGCAGCAAAAAACCTTGAGCCAGCCCTGTCCCTACACCCACACTTTCCCAGCGTCATCATCATGGGTCATCAGAGTTACAGAGGACATCTAGAAGATGACTGATTGCAACACAAGGAGTTTTGAATCCTTATTCCATAACTGTTCAGGGAGAGAAAGGAAAATTTCATGACTACTTGCTAGCAAAGAAAAGTTTCTTGGGAGTTAAGCTCCTAAATACCTTTGAGGATCTTGGCCTTAATAGTTGGGTTTGTTCCAAGTGATGGTAGCCTAGTTAATCATCTCCATTAGGTGGCTGATGCAAGTCTCTGTTATTGTAAATACATTTCATCTTATTTTGTGGGGAAAAAATCAAGCTGTATATAAGAAAGGAAGCTGCTAGCAGATATTTTCCATGTCTTTGGAATTCACTTCCCTCATTTGTTCACCAGAGTTCAGATATGATCTTCAGGGCTCAACAAAGGCTGTTTGGATGAACAGCTGTTTGTAGGGCCAGGGTGAGGTTTTGGCATTTCTTTAGGGTATTAGAGAGGGTGGGAGCTTGGATTTAACAAAAAGTGTTTTATAGCTAGATGTTGCACGCTGCGTGGGATTTGTTTCTGTTTAATTATTGTAAACTGACCCTGATCCTCAGGTCTTACAATTTCACTGAACAAAAGGTCACCTAATTAAAATAAATAGAAATAAATACAAAATAAATATATAAAGGCTGAACAAGTCAATGGCACACAAACATGTAAATGTGCTACTTCTCTTGAAATTTGATGTGCTGCGCTTACAACAGAGGGAACGGGGTGGGTGGTGTTCATGGAAAACTTCCATTGCTGGGCTGATAGCACCTGCAAGTCTTACAGAGATCAGGGAGATAGACGTCCCCTTGGAATGATTCCATGAGCCAGGCAAAAGTGTTTGCTGTTTCCTTCTTGCATTTCTTGTCAATACTTCATCCTGTCTACAATCTGCTTCTCTCTCCCAGCCCCCTCTAGTATTCTCCCTCTCTCATTCCTCCTCAGACATCTGTCATAGGCCACCCCTTCAAGCCAATCAGCCTTTGAAAACTCACTCTACCTCCCCTGTGTCTAATTATTTTCAATGACAATGAAGGGATATGGGCTTTTGAAACAATTGGAAAGGGGATGGCTGCCCAGAAGCAGGGTTTCTCAAAACTAAAAAACATAAACTACGGTAATCACATATGATATTGTGTATCTACTTTCTCTCATTAGCTTTGTTGATTGCAACTGACAAAACTGCCAAAAAAGAGATTAACATGGATTTAATTTTTTCTTATTATCAATTTTTAGACAATATAGATGCCAATTACAGTTAGAATTGTTGAGACTACTTTTGCCGCAAGAAAAGTCCATTGTAATTTACCAGCAAGAATAAGCTATACATTATATAAAGCAGTCACAAAAAATCCATAGTTTAGGCTGTAATTTGTTTTCCTAGAGAATCCTTTCTCTAACTTTATCAAAATAGAGAGACAAAGTAGGTGAAATATTATCTTTGATTGGACCAAGTTAAGATATTACCTCACCCACTTTGTCTCTCTAATATGCTGGGACTCACATGGTTACAACTTTGCATTTCTCAAAAGAACTCCTTTCCATCTGAATTGTCTTGTGTGTCATATGTCTACCCTGAGAAGAAAGTTTAGGGGAAACTTTGAGATAAACTGGATAATGCATCTGTGAGAAACTGGGTCTTGGAAAACTTTTAATATTTGCTGTAAAACCAGATCTCAAAAATAGCTTGAACTAGAACAGTGGTTCCCAAACTTGGTTTGTGGCTTGTTCAGCGTAAGCCCCTGTTGGGCCACGAGATGGTTTGTTTACCTTAGCGTCCACAGGTACAGATGCTCGCAGCTCCCAATGGCCGTGGTTTGCCGTTCCCAGCCAATGGGAGCTGTGGAAAGCTTACCCTGAACAAACCGCAAACCAAGTTTGGGAACCACAGAACTAGAACATTCTCAAGCATTTTATTTATTTGTCTTGGATAAGGTCCAGTGCACAGGACCAACTTTTGATATGTTTGGGTGAAAGAGTCGGGAGTCACACATTACAATTATTGTAACTGGTCAGGGCTCCAACAGGTCTTGATTGGCCTAACATAGATTAAAAGATCCACAGACGTACTTTATGAAACTTAAGCTTGGTAAATTAAATAGCTGTGGGTGAAGAAGCTCTGTAGACATCCAGCAGAGCTTGTAATTACCTTAAGAAATATAGCTTAGTAACAAAGTTAGACAGTATAATGATACTGAGCTTGTGGGCACCATCTGCAAAATATCTAGTGAAGCTAGAATCCTGAACGTCACTGAATCCTGGCAAAACTAGTACAATGCCGCTAGCAATGTTCCCATGCAAACCAACAATGAACACAGTGACTGGAGAGTCTACGTGGACTTGTTCATGTAACAGAGATTCCAGAGAAATGAGTAACCAGACAGTAACTTAGTCTGACGAAGAGTATTTGAATTTCTGTCTTCAGGTATGACATCATTAACTACAGTATAATATAAAACAAATATAGCTATGTGATTTAACACAAATATCTAGAATTGGATAATTAATCAAAATGTTAAAAAAAATCAAAGTAAAGAAATTGCTTTCCCTCACAAAAAAAGAGAAAATTAATGTATATATTTTATCATGATAAACTCATAATCAGTAGTATATGCCTTAAAACAAACACGTTGCAGTATACTTTAAAATATTCAAACTTGGGTGCCTCAATTTAAACACCAAAATCTCTATTTAAGCACCTGAATAAGTGATGTGATTTTCTTAAGAGCGGAGCATTTGCAGTACCTATTAACTCAGTTCTCTTATTTGGATCTCTAAATATGGGTTTAGAGTTCTAAATTTAGGCATTCAAGTTTGAAAATTTTGGCCTAAATGTTTGAAATTCAAAAGCTGGGGTTAAGATTCTCCAAAAAGGTTCTCAACTATGACTCCTCCTCTGCAGTTCACCATACTGAATTATCCATGGAATATAGATATGTCAGCGATGAGTATTTAAATGCATTTATTACATTTTAAAAATCATTTACAATGAAAAAATATTTCTATGTACATTTTATGCATGCATCACCTCTTGTGTATAGGATTCTTTAGAGAATGAGGCACTTCAGGAGTCAGCAGTGTTTGCAGAGTGGATGTGCGAGAGGATGGTGTCTCATTGAATGCAGTTGATAGGGTCTTAAGTCCACCTCAAAAGGGTGATTTCAGCTTAGTTAAAGATGATATGTAGTAAGATTGGTTAGGACACACAGAGGATATTGGAGAAAGGAAAGTATGATTTGTGAGCTGGAACAGGGCTGGATAGACCTTTATCCTGCATATAGAGGGTAAGAGGCTGATGTAACTGCCTCATTCAGGAACGATGAATTGGTCCATGTTGTACTATAAACCATACCTTTGGCAGCTTCTTTAAGTATTTACAGTCTTTATTCAGGGAACTCACATGTATATCTGCAATGGTTCTGCAGGTCCCATACCCCTATCTTTCCAACAATGAACAAACTAAAACCAGACAGCTACACATTTCCTTGTTTAACTATTTGCCTATTCCCTTTACTGGCTAGTTTATTATACACATAACCTGCCACCCACCCCTTTTAAGTTCTGACTACACTCCTTACAAAACCAAACAATAATTAGCAACGCATTTCAAATTGAAAATAATAAAACAAACAGGCACTCAGTCACCTTTCCCCTATATAATCTTCCAGATATGTAGGTGAACATTTCCCACATATAGAACACCTCGATTCAACCTCTGTAAAAGGTAACTCCACCATCACTGCTGACTTCTGGTTCAAACCTGTCATTATGCAATATGTATCAAAGCCGTCTCCTCCAGGAGTTCTATTCATAATAGCTGATCTTGTGTCAGGCTGCTACCTGCCGAGACTTCCAGAAACTGGTGCTGAACATAAACAGGGCATTCTTCAGTGGCAATTCCATTGTTGCTGTGACAAGTTGGATCACAGAAACCCCCTTGGGAGCTGCCAACTGATCTGCCAAAACTACCTCTGCTCCTGTTTTCCCTGCCAGCTCAGGACTCCAGCACCCTGTCTTGCTGAGCCAGACACTCCAGTCTGCTCCAACACAGACCCAGGGTCTCAATTACCCAAAGCTGCAGGTTTATCTGAAAACACCTCAGAGAAGCGTGCTTGTCTTTAGCACTCATATGCCCAACTCCCAATGGGGTCTAAACCCAAATAAATCTGTTTTACTCTGTATAAAGCGTATGCAGGGTAAACTCATAAATTGTTCACCCTCTATAACAGTGATAGAGAGATATGCACAGCTGTTTGCTCCCCAGGTATTAACACATACTCTGGTTTAATTAATAAGTAAAAATGATTTTTATTAAATACTGAAAGTAGGATTTAAGTGGTTCCAAGTAATAATAAGACAGAACAAAGTGAAGTCATCAAGCAAATAAAATAAAATGTGCAAATCTATGTCTAATCAAACTAAATACAGATAAGATCCTCACCAGTTCCAGAATGCTCCCTTTTACAGACTAATCTCCTTTTAGCCTGGGTCAAGCAATCACTCACACACCCTGTAGTTACTGTCCTTTGTTCCAGTTTCCTTCAAGTATCCTGGGGGGTGAAGAGGCTCCTTCTTTAGCCAGCATAAGACAAAATGGAGAGGTCTCCAGGGGTTTAAATAGACTTTCTCTTGTGGGTGGCGACCCCGCTCCTCACTCCTATGCAAAGTCCAGCTCCAAGATGGAGTTCTGGAGTTACCTGGGCAAGTCACATGTCCATGCATGACTCACAGTCTTTACAGGCAGAAGTCATTGTCCACATGGTATCTTGTATGTCTCCAGGAAGACTTCTTACGTGGATTGGAGCATTCCAAGATGCATTGTTCCCCAAGTGCTTCCTGATTGGGTACTTAACCTTGCGAATGAATGCCTCACAAAGCTTACTTAGAAACCAAGTAAGTATACAGCCCATATTCTTAACCTCAAGTTGAAAATGATATATGTGTACAAATAGGATGAATAGATATAGTAGACCATAACTTTTACAGAGATATGTTGCATGGCACAGGCAGCACAAAACATATTCCAGTTATGTCATATTCCCATAAAGCATTATGGGGTTCAGCGTCACAGTTGCTATACTCACGTTTCCAGAGTTTACCACAATTCTTTTTCTCAATTGATCCATGTCAGCACACAGCCCTGCCATCCCCCAGAATTACCATGTAGGTGATTAGTCCTATAATATCTTGAATGATAACTGGCATCCAATTGGACCAGGACCAAAATTTTAGTATAGACAGCTTCTCCAACAGTTAAACTATGTTCTTTAGCATATTTATCAAGCTGATGCTTTGGTTTCTCTTGTTTTTGCTGTATTTTTCCCATTAAGTAGGGATGCATATGGTCTAACCTTGACTTTAGTTTCCTTCCAATTAACATCTCTGCTGAGGACAGGCCTGTGGTAGACTTCTGACAATTAAA
Source organism: Chelonoidis abingdonii (assembly GCF_003597395.2). NCBI lineage: Eukaryota > Metazoa > Chordata > Testudines > Testudinidae > Chelonoidis > Chelonoidis abingdonii. The sequence continues at coordinate 105,199,325 of NC_133770.1, read as the reverse complement.
CAGGTAATCAGATACCTGGTGGTACTATAGATATGAAAGTACCTTCATTAAATGACTGAATTGCCAATTCAGCTAATCCATTTGATGATCGAATGTAGGGTGCTGATGTAATATGTTGAATGTTGTTTTGCTTTCTAAGTCTTTGGAATTCTGTGCTAATAAAAGAACGTCCATTATCTGATACAAACATTTCAGGTAAACCTTGGGTAATAAAACTAGCCCTTAGTGTTTCTATGGTGACTTCACTAGGGGATGTATTCATGGGATAGATGTCTACCCTTTTGAAATGTGCATCCACCAGTACTAAAACATTTTACCCAGATATGATCCAGGATAATCAATCTGTACCCTTCTCCAAGGGTTATCTGGTCACTTCCAAGGGTAATATGGAGCCACAGTAGGAGCTTTGACTCTTTTCATAAATAGAGCAGGATTGCGTCTTACTCTTAATATCAGTATCCATCTTTGCCCACCATATATTACACTTTCATTTTAGTAGCACCTGGATATGTTATCCATTATTACTTCACATCCTTTGGAATGATGATCCATGCACCTCATAATATACACCCCTCTTACACACTACATTTACTTTGTTGCCTGTAATAAGGTGTGAACTCCTGATGAGTTTTAGTCTAGGACCATCCCCTTAAGCACAAGTCCTGTAATGTTTGCAGGTACTAGAGCTTCACCAGCCCATGATGTTACCTGTAATGCTGTCACTTGAGGTGTATCGAGATAGTTCATTAGTAACGCTCTCTTCACTTATGTCTTTTTCATATTCTCAGGTAAAGACAACCAGCTTAAAGCATCTGCATTTCCCAGCTTCTTTCCAGCTTTGTATACAATGGTAAGGTCATTGAATCTTAATGTTACTGCCCATCTCTGGATTCTGGGTGATACCATCTGTGGCACTGCTTTTGTCAGGTTAAACAAAGAGATCAGGTGTTTGTGATTGTGGTGGGGCAGCTGCCCCACACACGAAGAAGAAGAGGTTAAAAGCAGCACCAGGGAGGCTGCACAGAACCCATGAATCATGAAAGGGCTTATTGAGCCCACCAATAGGAGGAAGGCTTGTTGAAGCAACCAAGGCCATACATAAAGGGCTGCTCAACAGAGCAGAGGGGAGTCTCTCCCTGGAAGGAAAGGGAGGAGGACTGGCTGCCTGGAGAAGCATCATAGGAAGAGCAGTGCTGGGCAGGGGCATCAGAGTGCGAGAGTGAGCTGCTGGCTGACCACTGCCAGGCTGTGGCCTTCCTACCAGGGCTGAGAGGGGGCTAGGGCTATGGAGGAAGTGGCCTAGGGAAAATAGGCAGCAGGTTGGAGGAGGACAGTAGGTGGCTGTCAGCTATAGGGTCCCTGGGTCGGGACCCAGAATAGTGGGTGGGCCTGGGTCCCCCCTCCCTTGCACGCCACTTGCCAATGAGGAGCGTGGTTGGTATCCAGACTGTAGTTAGCCCCTGAGGCAAGGGGCTGGAGTTTGGACTGCAGTTGGCTGCCGAGGCAAGTGGTGGGACTAAGGACTGCCGGTCCCCCAGAAGGGGGAAGATACTGGAGTGGGGGCACAGCCAAAGGACTGTGCCCAGAAGAGAACGCTGTGGTCCAGGGAGCAACGCGGGTCCAAAGAGTGGAGACAGTAATGACAGCAAGTGTGACACCACTAGCTGAAGGAGGACTGGAAGGGCTCAGAGCTAATTCCCAGGATGGCCAGCAGGAGGTGCTGTGACAGTGAGTCCTGCTTTGTCACAGTGATCCATGAAAATTTTAAACCTACATCCATATATCTATAGATATAGATGATATAGATATAGATTTGTGGAACTTCCCCACAGCAACAGCTAATCCTTATTAATCTAGCAGTGAATAATTATGTTCAGCAGAAGACAGTGTCTAGAATACAAATCCAAATGGTTTCTTTGACCCATCCTTCCTCTGGTGAGCTAAAACAGCTTCAATTCCATAAGGAGATACATCACATGTCAATATCAGTTCTTTGTCAGTTTAATAACAGCCCAGGACTTCTGAGGATTGCAGCAATAGTTTAGGTTTCAGAGTAGCAGCTGTGTTAGTCGTGTTCCATTCTATGCATCCGAAAAAGTGAGCTGTAGCCCACGAAAGCTTATGCTGAAATAAATGTTAGTCTCTAAAGTGCCACAAGCAATAGTTTAGAATCCTGAAACGCTTGTTCCTGAACTGATTTTCCACACCTTTTAACCCCCTTTTTAGGTAACATATGCAGAAGCATTAGAAGTGTTGCTAAGTTTGGCCAGAAAAAACTTATTGTAGTAATTCCGGGAACCTAATTATGTCTTCAGCTCTGAAATATACCTAAGTGTTAATGGCTTTTACTTTCTCTCTCACTGGGTGTAGTCCCTTGGCATTCACTTTATATCCCAAGTACATCACTTCATGTGCCAGGAAGAAACACTGATCCTTTTTAGGCACAGACCTTTAGCCTGTTTAACAGTTCTACTACATTTGTAAATGTTCTGTGTCTGTGGTACCTGTGACATATCATCTAGCTATACTGCCACATGTGGAATTCTTTGAATCAATCCTTCCACGGTTCTTTGGAAAATGGCAGGGGGCTGAGGACACACCAAAAGAACACCTACACTTAAACAGTACATTGTGAGTAGTTACAGTGAAATACTGCTTGGAATTTTCTTCCAGAATGAATCTGTTGGTAGGCATGGCTCTGACTTTGTGAACAATTACCCTCCTGCTACAACTGCAAACTGATCCTCAGTTTTTGAAATTGGATACTATTCAAAGTGTGAGAACCTATTTAGTATCAATTTTTAGTCACTACATATGGGTACAGAGTCATCTGGCTCCAATAATGGTACTATAGGTGCAGAAAACTACAGGTTCAATAATAGCAGTTGTCTGCAGACATTTTAACTTAAATTCAGCTTTTTGTTTCATGGCAAAGGATACTGATCTGGGTTTGAAATAATGAGACATGACATTTGGGTTTACGTAGACGTTAGCACTAGTGCCTTATAAAGTGTGCAGCTCATCTTTAAATACTTCCTTATGTATTTAAAACAGTTCACAGAACTAGATCATCTTCTGGTTTCAAATGATGCATTTTTATTTTCCAGTCCAGTAAAAGGACAGCCAACCACCCTCTACCAAGCAAGTTAGGGCTTGGCTACACTTGAGAGTTGCAGCGCTGGTGATGGGGTTACAGCGCTGCAACTTACTCTGTGTCCACACTTGCAAAGCACAGCCAGCGCTGCAACTCCCTGGCTGCAGCGCTTGCTGTACACCTGGTCTGCTTGGGGTGTAACGATTCCAGCACTGGTGATGCAGCGCTGCTTATCAAGTGTGGCCAGCAAAAGCGCTTTTACTGGCCTCCAGGGTATTAGGAAGTATCCCAGCATACCTTTTCAGCCACTCTGCTCATCATTTCGCACTCCACTGCCCTGGGCTCAGGTGACCCGCCCTTTAAATGCCGCAGGAATTTTAAAAATCCCCTTCCTGTTGTTCAGCCAGGTGTGGAGTGCAATCAATCATTCAATCACTGACGATGCCTCCACATCCCAAATGAGCCCCAGCATGGAACACTTGTGAGCTGCAGGACCTCATCAGTGTTTGGGGTGAGGAAGCTGTGCAGTCACAGCTGTGCTCCAGCTGTAGAAATTATGATACCTATAGTCAGATATCAAAGTCCATGCTGGAAAGGGGCCATGAACGGGACGCGGTGCAGTGCAGGGTTAAAGTAAAGGAGCTGCAGAGTGCCTATTGCAAAGCCCGCGAGGGAAACCGCCGCTCAAGTGCTGGCCCGACAACCTGCCGTTTTTACAAGGAGCTTGATGTGATACTTGGGTGTGACCCCACTGCCAATCTGAGGACCACGATGGACAGTTCAGAGCAGGGAGAGGAGGGGGAGGAGGAGGGTATAGAGGAAACCGACAGTGAGGCTACTGAGGTGGTGGGAGACACCCCGGAGTCCCAGGAGGCATGCAGCCAGGAGCTCTTCTCAAGCCAGGAGGAAGCTAGCCAGTTGCAGCAGCTGGAACTTGTTGGTGAAGAAGAAGCAGAGGAGCAGGTTCCCGGTAAGCAGATTTTATTTTTAGGATAGAATTCTTTTGGGAGAGGACAGTGGGGGTTATGGCTGCCTGCATGCATGCCTAGATGTGGAATAGCCCATTGATGTGGTCTATCACGTCGCGGTAATCGGCCTCTGTAATCTCTTCAAAAGTTTCAGCCAGAGCGTGCGCAATGCGCTTGCGCAAGTTTATAGGGAGAGCCACTGTGGTCCTTGTCCCAGTCAGGCTAACGCGTCCGCGCCACTGTGCAGTGAGGAGTGGGGGGACCATTGCTGCACACAGGCAAGCTGCATAGGGGCCAGGGCGGAATCCGCATTGCTGTAGAAGACCCTCCCTTGCTTCCCAGGTGACCCGCAGCAGCGAGATATCTGGCAGGATAAAATCCTGTGGAAAATGTAGGGATAGTGTTCAGTGCAGGTCCCCCGCAGCTGCTCTCTGCTTTCCCCAATGCACAGAAACCCCAGTGAGCGCTGACTCAAGCAGCTCCTCTTCCAGGTGAGCCGCGGCAGCAACATGGCTTCCCCGAGTAACTGCTGTGGCAAATGTGGGGGTGGTGTTCAGTGCACTTTCCCCCTAGCTGCTCTCTGCTTTCCCCAATGCATAGAAACCCCAGTGAGCCCTGACTCAAGCAGCTCCCCTTCCCAGGTGAGCCGTGGCAGCAACAGGGCTTCATTAATCACTCATTCCCCATTACTCACCATGTCTTCGCTGCTGTGGCCTCTCTGTGCTATGTTTGCTATGTGTAAATGACGCTACAAATAGTCTACAAACTCCTTTACTGTGATTATAAACAATGCAGCCTCTGTAATAAATGTTTCTGTTTCTGTTTTTTTAAGTGTCTTGAATCCTCCGGCCCTATCACAGCCTGCTGAAAGACTACAGAACTTGAGGAGGAAACCAAGAAAAAGCAAAGATTTGGTGAAAGCAGTTATGAATCAGTATGCCAGAGAGAATAAGAGGCTGCAGGACTAGAGAGAGAAAATGCATCAGTGGAGGGAAACACAAAGCAGGAGAAAGGAATTGGCTATCAAGAGAAGCACAAAGCAGCTGATAAGCCTCCTGGCGCACCAAACGGACTGTATGCAGTCACTGGTAGCCATGGAGTTGCCATATTCCAGATTGCAATGCTACCGTGCTGACCCCGCCACATCCCAAAGCTCTCTCCCTTGTGCCCCACTGTTTGCTCAAAACCCCCTTCTCCAGCATCCTGGTTCTTACCACCTCCAGCTGCCCCCAACACCTGTACGTTCACCTACCAGCCCTGAGAACTACGACCCTTACCCTATGCACTCAACCCCCATCACCATGCAGCATATTAATCCTGAAGTGCAGCAGGCATTGCACAGCACTCCAGGCAGGACACATTCAAACCCCTGACTGTACAGTTCAGCACTCTACCCCCTGCCCTTTTATGTACTGTATTTTGAATAAATAATTTCTTGGCTTTTAAAACAGTTTTTATTATTGCAGAAAGTGAAACACACTGCACCCCAACAGAAAAACAGGCACTGCAAATCATTGTAACCACTGCACTTCACTCCCGTGCAAGGCACTAAACATTACTGTCGGCTTTCAGCCTCAAATTGCTCCCTTAAGGCATCCCTAATCCTTGTAGCCCTGTGCTGGGCCTTTCTAGTAGCCCTGCTCTCTGGCTGTGCAAATTCAGCCTCCAGGCGTTGAACCTCGGAAGTCCATTCCTGACTGAATGTTTCACCCTTCCCTTCACAAATATTATGGAGGGTACAGCACGCGGATATAACCGCAGGGATGCTGCTTTCCCCCAAGTCTAGCTTCCCATACAGAGATCGCCAGCGCCCTTTTAAACGGCCAAAAGCACACTCCACAGTCATTCTGCACCGGCTCAGCCTGTAGTTGAACCGGTCCTTGCTCCTGTCAAGCTTCCCTGTATACGGTTTCATGAGCCAAGGCATTAACGGGTAAGCAGGGTCTCCAAGGATCACAATGGGCATTTCGACGTCCCCTACTGTGATTTTCCTGTCTGGGAAAAAAGTCCCTGCTTGCAGCTTCCTGAACATGCCACTGTTCCGAAAGATGCGTGCATCATGCACCTTTCCAGGCCATCCTGTGTAAATGTCAGTGAAACGCCCACGGTGATCCACAAGCGCCTGGAGAACCATAGATAAATACCCCTTCCGATTAATGTACTCGGATGCCAGGTGGGGTGGTGCCAGAATAGGAATATGCGTCCCATCTATTGCCCCTCCACAGTTAGGGAAACCCATTTGTGCAAAGCCATCCAGAATGTCCTGCACGTTCCCCAGAGTCACGGTTCTTCTTAGCAGGATGCGATTAATGGCCCTGCAAACTTGCATCAACACGATTCCAACGGGCGACTTTCCCACTCCAAACTGGTTCGCGACCAATCGGTAGCTGTCTGGAGTTGCCATCTTCCAGATTGCAATAGCCACCCGCTTCTCCACTGATAGGGCAGCTGTCAATCTTGTGTCCTTGCGTCGCAGGGTGGGAGCGAGCTCAGCACACAGTCCCATGAAAGTGGCTTTTCTCATCCGAAAGTTCTGCAGCCATTGCTCGTCATCCCAGACTTGCAGGACGATGTGATCCCACCACTCAGTGCTTGTTTCCCGAGCCGAAAGGTGGCGTTCCACGGTGCTGAGCACGTCCGTTATTGCCACAAGCAATTTATTGTCATGCGCGTCAGGCGAATTGATATCATCGTCGGACTCCTCACTGTCACTTTGGAGCTGAAGGAATAGCTCAACTCCCAACCGTGATGTGCTGGCGACATTCATCAGCAAAGTCCTCAGCAGCTCGGGCTCCATTTCTAACAGAAATCGCACTGCAGACTCACAATGGCGTCAAACTGCTGGGATGTGTAGCGATGCACCACGGTGTGTTGGGACAAGAAGCGGAATGACCCACACCCTTCCGTCCCCTTCCCACAATCCACAGAGCCAAAACGGGACGAGGTGTTCTGTGGGATAGCTGCCCACAATGCACCACTCCCAACGGCGCTGCAAATGCTGCAAATTTGGCCACACTGCAGCGCTGGTTGCTGTCAGTGTGGCCACACTGCAGTGCTTTCCCTACACAGCTGTACAAAGACAGCTGTAACTCCCAGCGCTGTACAGCTGTAAGTGTAGCCATACTCTTAGGGCCGATGCCTGTGACCACTAGCATTAGTAGATGTCTTACTCTGCTCTGGTGGCAGACTTTCATATTGATGGATCCCAATATCTGTATGGCTTCTTTGGTGTATGTTTTAAATATCCTATTTTTCTGCAATAGAGGTGGTTCATTATATTTCTACAAGGTCTCATGTGCTTCTTGGCTCACAATAGCTATGCCACATCCTGCATCAAGCTCAAACCATACATTGTTTCATTTACAGACTGCTCAGTATGAATGGGACCTACTTTAGGAATATTTGCTTCAGTCACACTATAGACAGTAAGGTATTTCCTCACCTTCTTTTTCATTACTTTCCTCCTCAAGTCATGAAAAGTACCATGGTTGAGAGGTCGCTTTTTTTTAATCATGGATTTGTGTCTGCTTTCCTGGTTTTGTCTCAACACATTCTTCAAATGTGCCCCCTCAATCTGCAAATGTGACATTTCTCATTTTTAAATCTGTAGCCCAATCAGGTGTGCTTGCCTCTACAATGAGAACAGTCTCTGCTAGCTGATTGGTTCTGTTTCCCAGGTTTCCTTGCAATTTTGTGTACCATATTTTGTGTTTCCTGGGTGCTATTTCCAGTTCTCTGGGCCCCTGTAACATTTTTTTGTAAATTCTGTAATATAGAGATTGCAGATTTTGTAACCTGGGCCAATTTCACAGCTGTTTCAAATGTTAACTGCGGTTAAGATAGTAATCATTAATGCCACAAACTAATGTGTCTCTTAGCATTTGTGTCAGGGTCACACCACAGTTGCAATCTTGAGAGAGCTTCCTTGGTGCTGCCACACACTCTCCCGCTGTCTTCCCCTGCTTTCCTTGACTGAGAGTTAAATGTAAATTGTTCTATTATTTCATTGACTGTTGGATTCAAATGGTCTCAACAGATTTACTAGATCATCAAAAGTTTTATCTCCAGCTTCTCAGGGGCTAAAAGTTCTCATTGATCTGTAAGTCTTGGCCCCTACATGGCTGCGCACGAGAGCTTTCTTCTTGCATTGATCTTTCTGTAATATAATGAGCAGTGAAAAAGTGAGACTAGTTTGCAGTTTTCTTCCCAAGTTTAGGGTTGTGGATTAAGGTTGCAGCCATTTCTCTTGTGTTTGCAAGCCTTACACATAACTTCCCAGACCTATTTCTTTCTCTTTTTTTGTTCTTGTAAGTTAAGCTCCACCTCACCGCTGTGTTATATTATACCAGGTGTACAGCAGCTGCTTTAGCTATTAAGAGTTTTTATTCGGGTGACACCCATTTGTCTGCCTGCAAAGGTTCTAGTAGCCGTCCACTTCCTGCCATTGCCTACTTGTTCATCTGCCCACTCCCCCTAGCAGCTGGTTTATTATACACACTAACAGTCCATGACTGGGCAAATGGCTCTTATGTAATGAGTGGGAGGTTTGTATATTAGAATGCAGAGCAGGAGACATTATGAGGGTATACATAGTATTGTTTGCAACTGTAAGGCCACATCAAAGATATACTACAGGCATGGTCAGAGCTATGCAAGAGGGGCAGAATTAAAGTTCTTTGTAGACCCTTACTCTGATTTCCTTCAGTGGTGTAATTTTTCCCCCTGAAAGGTTCTTTTGATGAGCTTAACTCTAACTTAAAATCCTCCATTAATCATTAGGGAATGTACAATAAAACGCTTTACCTTGATGTATTTGATTTGTGGGTTTCTATAATTCAAGGGTCCAAGTCTCTTTAAAAGTTGATTTTTTTTTTTTGGTCTGTAAAATGAAATAAAAAGTTTCCTGTAACTTGCCAAAGGTTATGCTGCATATCAGCTAATCATTCACTGTGGGTGAATGGCTCTGCTCTCTGTAGGCCAGCAAAATTCAGGTGCTTTATTTCCTGTCCCTAGTACTTGGAACAATGAAAAGGTCTGTTGCTAAATGTTAAAGAATATGTCCTCGCCTTTAGCCTTTTGTTAGCTCAGTAAAGGTCAAGCAAAGCACATAACTGAGGAAAGCTCCAAAAATAAAAGAGAAACTAAGGACTAACCTAGCACAAAAGAGGCTATTTATGAACATGAGCATTAATAAGCTATCTTTAGTATCAGGCATCAAAAGCTTTTGTGTCTTTACACTTCTCAGAGAAACACAGTCACACCGATAAATACTTTCTACCGTAAAGTAGCCAGTATAGTCATATCACTAACTGCATTGCTACAAAGCCTTTTCCATTAATTAATTTCAAGCGTTACAGTTCCTCAGAAATAAAGGTGAATCCAGATGAAATGGTATCCAAGGCAAGCATGAAGGAAGACAATTTTTGAAAAAAATGCTAGTCACCTGATGCAATGCTTGAGCAATAATATAGAAGCACCTATAGATATTAAGATTAAACTATTTTTTTTTCATCTGGGCTCTTTCAGATATGATTGTTACTCAAAAAAGTAGAGCCAATTTGACTAAAGGCCAGATTCTATTCACTTGCTGATGTTAATTAGTACTTTGCTCCACAGGCAACCTCCACTGATTTAATGAGGTATGGTACTATTCAGAGTGAGTAAGCAAATTAGAATCTGTCCCTTAAGCAAATAACTTCCAGCAAATAATCATGTGCCAGTTTCTGCCACTTATATACTCACAGTAAGTAGTAAATTATTTCATGAGTAGCTCCAACTTAGTGGCAGAGTAAGCTGCTACTCCATGTAAGAGTAGCAGAAATTGGCCCTGTATTTTTTGTGTTGATATTCATAGCTATAGAAATGTATGTGTGGATAGAGCTATATTTCATATGTAGTAGATTTTAAAACAGATTTTTTTGAAAAACTCTGAGTAACCACTAAAAAAAATTAATGTTTTTCAATTTCCCAGACTTGTTGTTTTCGGGAATATGCAATGTGCAAAGTCAGACCTCTTTAGCAGGCAATGCAATAATGTGATAATGACAGAGCCAGGCACCCTACCATTTCTTTCAGAGTAAATCAGTGGCTCAAACTCCATCAGTACCAAGTTAGATATAGTGGTTCCTACAGCCTCTGGATAATCTATACAGTTATTTAACCAAGATTAGATCTTTTTTTCCTTGTAAGGGTGAAAAGCATTAAGGATCTAAAAGGATTGTGTCTAGTGAGAGGGGGTGTGAAGTTGGACACACTGATGGAAAAAATAAAACTTCAAAGCAAACTTAATGCATTTGAAAATGACGCTTATGCCTTTAAACTGTATTTAAAAAAATATTTCACATGGCCCTGCATCAGGCCTCCCACCCTCCCTTAGCCGTCTTTCCCCACCATATGCCTCCCCAGCCTGGCTCTTTCCTCTTCTCTCCCATCTATTAACCCAAATCTCTCCCCCGTCCCTGTGCTGTATCTTCTACCTCCTCCCATTCCCTTCCTTCCATCCCTGGGCCATATGCTCCCTTATTTCCCCATCTCCCTTCTCCCGAAACCTGGACTGTCTCCACTCACCCTTTTCCATCTCTGAGTTGTCCGCCCCTTCCAACTTCTCCTTCCTCCTCCTTGAGCTGCCTCCACTTCCACTCCCTCCTACCAACTCTGATTATGGAGGTCAGCCACTCCGTACAATGTAACAGATGGTGAGATCTGCATTCAAGCTACAAAGGATCAGCAAAGGCTGAGCTGCAGCCAAGGACTGAAAGGATCTCTAAAGCACCAGAAGGTAGGAGACACTATCAGCCACCAGAGCAACCTACACAGAAAAATCCTGATGGGCTCCACCAGCCTGGATTCAGATCATCCTATTAGGCAGCAAAGTTACAAAGCCTCAGACATCCTGTCATAGACCTTGCAGCAATCGAGAACTGGGGGAAACTGAGCCAAGATGTAGTTGCTCAAATAAATCAGATGATTACAAGAGTGTGCTGCCCCCTGCAGGACATGGCAGCACTGGCCATGGGATGCAACCAGACCTACAGGGATTCAGTGGCTGGCCTGGATGAATCAGTAGGCACAAGTCTCTGAGGGCTCTCTTTTCTGATGGCCCTCAGTGAGGAAGTGGATGGAGCCATGCAACCAGGGCATGTCCTGGCCAAGTACATCAGGGAGATCAAAGGGACACTGGAAACATTTGAAGCTCTATGCAAATAGCTGAAGCCATTAGTGTTGTTTAAAATGCTCCCTTGGAAAAAACATCTGGAAAGTGAAGTCAGTTTCCTAGTACCAATAAATTAGCTAGAAGTAAAAAAAAAAATGATTTCTGCACCTCTTGTGTGTATGCTAAAAGCACCACTGACAGGTTCTACGAGAGCTGTTTGGAAAGGAGGAGGTGTTATTCATTCAGAGTCAGAACACATTTCAGCACAGCTGTCCCACACATTGCTTTCCTATGCACGCAAAGTGTTTCATTCCTTTCCAGGGACAATAATGCTTTGTTTGTACTTTATTGTAATCACAGATTTCAAAAACCATCCCCTAGAGAAGAGCACCTCATGTAAACATCCACCGAGGCTCAAAATTGAAAACACAAAAATAAATACAGAAAACATAATACATGCTTCTCTGTCCTCAATCACTATTTCAAGTAGAGTGCTATCCACTCATTTCACTATGCAATTAATTTGATCCTCCAATTAATTTGGTCAGACCTTCGGGCACCAAGTTGTTTGTGAACATATAATCCCACTTCCATCCCTCACTTGAGTCTAATGATTCTTTATTTATCCTGAGTGGAACAGCTTCGACAGGAAAGACTGAGGGAGCCCCACATCAGAGTATCCCATAGCTCCACGGTTAGCGCACTTTGCTGCAAGGTGGCATATCCCTTTTCAAGTTCCTTCTTCCCCTCAGGTGAGGCAGGGACTTGAATTGGGGGACTGACATCCCAGGTGACCACCTTGACTCTGGGGCTAAAAAGTGATGGGGGAGGGTCTCCTCTTCCAACCCCAGAGCTATTTTGCGTGACCTCAGCCAAGGGGCACAATCCAGTAGGCACTCTCTGACTAGCCTACTGGATCAGGCTCCGCCTGCAACTTTTAGGCATTCAAATGCCTAACTTCCCCTTATTTCTGAATCACTTCAAGGCTAATGCAGGAGATAAGCAGCCAGGCACCTAGAAGAAGGCAGCAGTGCACACGCTTATAAACAGGAGCCACTGGAACTTTTATTGCAATAACATAGGCACTGAGTGCATTTAGATACCCACAAGGGAGTTTTGTGCATCAAGTGCTCCCAAAACTGGGATATAAGTCCTATTTTAGATGTCTACGTGTCTAACTCCTTTTCAAGCCAGGATACTGGGCTACATGGTCATTAGTCTGATCCAGTATGACAATTCTATCTGGTCCACAGGAACATATCAAAAGGTCCAAAAAAGACTCTTGTGAAAATAAAACTTGTGCTATTCAAGCACTGTTACGTACATAGCTATAGACACTATAAAGTGCTGTGAAAACTTTATCATGCACCCCCACAATCACATGATAAACATGACAAATTGCTTGTTTCAGTCAAATTGACAGAAATACTTTTGGCTAGTGTAAGAGGTTGGTGGTGTAGAAGGAAACTCATCCCTATGGAAGAGATTACAGCCAGCACAGATGAAGGCATGCATTGATGGGGAGGAAGTTAGGCTTGTGCAGTGTTTCAGCCTCTGTATTCATGGAAGTACAAGGGCCACTCCCTGGAGAAAGCACAGAGCCCCAAAGAGGGCAGAGAGGGACTGGAAGTAAGTAAAGCCATGACTCTACATCACCATGTGTTAGGATCCCAACAAGGGCAGTCAGGGCCGAGGGTCAGAGCAGGGGAAAACCTGAGGCTGGGAGTAGCTGAGAAGTTCATAGTCAGATTCCAGGCCAGGGTCAATAACAAGGATCAGAGTCCGAGTCAGGTTTCAGGGAGGCAAAGTCCAAATCAAGCTGAGGTTAAGCCAGGAATTCAGGAGCAGGAACAGTCATGGCAGCTACAGGAGATCTGCACCGTTGCCTGGATGCTTCCTGGCACACCCCTTGAGTTTTGATAGGGCAGGGAGCCAGTCAGGAGTCTGTGGCCTGTCAAACCCTTGTGTCAGACCCTCCCATGGCTTGTATCCACAGCAGGTTGTGGGAAGTGGAGTGTAAACTGGTTGCTGCTGCTGCTGGAGATGCCAGATACTTGGCTTCTAGACCTGTGCTGGGGCCCTCTGCCATGTGCCAAAGTGTGGTGCTAGCTGACCACACAAGAAATATGCCTCACCACTTACACGGTGTGGCAGCTGTTTGTGTCCTCTCTCATGCATGGGGAACCTCTGGGAGCCTGAGCAGGATGCCAGTGGCGCTCCCTCTGAGGCAGTGCAGCTCTACCCCGAAGTAACACAGTGGTGTTCCTAAATGGTACAATCTAGCCCTTAATGTTCAGTAATTCTTTTAAACTTGGTCGTGGTCCAAAGGTTTAGTCCTTCTGAAAGCAACTGGCCTCTCTCTTGTGCAGTTTCCATTCAGTGTCTCACCCATAACATGGTGTGAAGGGGCGTTTTTCAATGGGCAGGTTTTCCAGTTGTTTCAGTTTTGTTAGATCATGAATAATAACTGGTTTCCAAATGTGCTGTTAAGAATCAGAGCTGTCTCCTTCAATACACAGAGCCTTCTCCAATGTTAAGTACATCCTGTAGTTTCACAGATTGTTTTGAGTAAAAGGCTTGCAACGTGTCCTGTTTGAGACTCACGCAGCCATCAGCAGCAATTCCAAGAGCAGGTGGGGGTTCCTACAGGGTCTCACTCCCACTAGCTAGTACAACTTAACATTGTTCAATTATCCCCATAGCCAACTATATTCCCCCCCCCCCCCAAGAGTAACTAATTCCAACAGTATTTGGAGTGTCTTAATCCCCTTCACATTCCCTCCTTCCCTGTCTCTTCCCAAGACTGCCCAATCCATCTGAAAAAGCCTCTTGGAGGGAAAAAAAATGTATCTACCTCCTCATCTCACTTCCCAATATTGGGACAGCCTGTGGAGGGCTGCTGGAAAATCTCACACAACTTTTGTATAAAGGTTCTCCACAAGTTTCCCAAGCAGATGCATAGCATGGTGCATTACAGTGCATGAGCAGTGCCCTTTGTTTAGGATTCAGCTTGAAAGCTGAATGATGGCAATCATCCTAGTAGTCTATATTCCTGAGTTGCTACTGTAGCCACCAGGTAGAGCTCAGGTTCTAGTGAGGAGATAATATAGTGGAAAGCTAGGTAATACCTGCCATCCTACACATTTTTCTACCACAGACAAAAGGCTGACAGGAGAAGTTCTATGTACTTGGTAATGGGTTATGTTGATATTCCCCACCCCCCAAAAGCACTCATATTGTAGGGATATTAAAGAGGGTACTAACAGTGATTCCCCCAAGTGACAGTGACCCCCCCCCCACTCAGTTTCACCAAGTGTAGAGGTCTTTTGGGGCTTGTAGGCTCCTGTCTGCAGAAAACACTGATTGTATCTGTCCTGTGAAAGATACTCTATTACTATGTAAAACTTACAAACAAGTTAAATGACTTTGTTCTTGAAGTAAACACTATGCTAGCCTTAAGCTGTAATTGATACAATGTAAACAAACAGACTCCCACCCTCTGTGATTACAGGGCCGGGCGTCTCATCGGAATTAACACACACCTCAAAAGTGGTGGAGACAGTAAATTAAAATATGGTTAAGATATGGAATGTATGTTGATGAATGATGTACGTGAATGGTTAGGGAGGTGCCAACCTGGAAAGGATCCATCGGCCCAAGAATGTGTCAAGTGGACCACCAGACAAGCCCCGGAGGGTAAACTAGGATCCACCCCAAACATCTGCAAGGAATGTGCCACTTTAGACAGTGTGGAGCCACCAGGAATGTGCCATCTACTAACTGAGCCAACAACAATAGGATGAAACGGTTCCCATAGACTAACATAGGAATTAATTCCTATAAAAATGGACTCTAAAAACTAAAAACTTTGAGTCACTGGTTCTGCTGCCAAGTATCAGAAGGGTAGCCGTGTTAGTCTGGATCTGTAAAAGCAGCAGAGAATCCTGTGGCACCTTATAGACTAACAGACGTTTTGGAGCGTGAGCTTTCGTG
>NC_133770.1:105177675-105183672 GCF_003597395.2 Chelonoidis abingdonii | reverse complement strand
CTTTTCCGTAGTGACTGTCCAGTTTGGCCGATGTACATAGCAGAGGGGCATTGCTGATATATGATGGCGTATATTACATTGGTGGACGTGCAGGTGAATGAACCAGTGATGGTATGGCTGCCAACCTCCAGGAGCTTCTGACACAGACTCAGCTCCATCCTCATGGCCAAGATACCTGGCCAGTAACTTAGCATGAGCAACTTCTAGGCTGGTAACTATAACACCTACACAGAACCTGAATGAATGATTGTGTGAATGAATATATATATATATATGTGTGTGTATAAGGAATAAGTAGTGATAGGAATAAGTAGTAAAACAACGTTTGCTTTTATCTTTTGCCTTATTATTATATTTACAATAAATGTGGCATCTTTGTCTTATCCCTCTTAATAAGATCCTGCTGGTTTTTATTGTATTGGTATAACAATATACTGGGAAGCCATGAAAGATAGACGTTCAGGGAGGGAGCATATTCATCTTCCAGAAGAAAACCTAAGCTAGCTAAGAACTGAGAAATATTTGCAATAGTCAGAAATGAAATAGATACAGTATTTAGTTAAATACTGCATATTTTACTACACTAAATAATTTACTACTCTGTACTATAGTATGACTACAAAAAAGGTAATGGATCTATGCAATGAAAATCAGGAAAATCAGGTGGGGGAAGGAGCTATCCCAGGATCTGAGACTTGCTGCCACAGATTTCGGCTTGTCATGTACACATGCCCTAAGGGAGCAAAAAGCAAAAGGGTTTTAAAATATTGAATCTTCCCAGTCTCAATTTCTTTGTGTTTTGCTAGTTGGCCAGGGGGCAGGGATAGCTCAGTGGTTTGAGCATTGGTCTGCTAAACCCAATTGTGAGTTCAATCCTTGAGAGGGCCATTTAGGCAACTGGGGAAAAAATCTGTCTCGGGATTAGCCCTGCTTTGAGGAGTGAGTTAGACTAAATGGCTTCTGAGATCCCTTCCAACTCTGATATTCTATAATTCTACAGAAGGTCAGGGATGAGGTGGAAAATAAGACATGAGCAGGGATGACAGCTTTGGCCACTCAAGGTTTGACCTACTCAAAAATCACAGCAGATGGTGAGAGAAACTTGATTGTGGGAAGTAGGAGGTGGAGACTATACTTAAGTGGCCTGTCACCCTCCCAGCTTCTTCACATTCCTTTCCCTGAGAGTTTCTAAGCACTAAGGATCAGACTCTCAGGTATGGCCAAAATGCACAGAGCTCATTCAGGGTGTGATGTGCAAAGCTGACTGATAGCGCTCGGTTACACTACCCTAATGCTGGTGCTGCTCCAAGTACCCATTGCACCACATGCTGTATTAGAGCAGTCTGAGGGGCTGGTCTAACGCATGACAGCCTGTTATGGTCACAAGGGACCAGCCACCTAACCAATGATTGATGTAGCATCATGGCCATGCTCTCCTTTACAGTAACTGTACCCCCATCTTCATCTGCTAAGCCAGCAGCAAGGAAGGTGTGGACTGTGAGCCCCTACATTGGCTGAATCCCCACAGCAGATCATCCTTACATTAGGGTGTCTATTTTATTCTACAGAATTTCTTATGCTTAGCACCCCTAATCTGGATGAGCTTCCTTGAGCCACTCATGGTGAGTTTGGTGGGCACAGGATGCATATGATGCACCCACACTCACAGATGCTAACTTTTGTTTTTGCTGATGGGTACCCTTCTCTCCCCCCTTTCCCCCGTTTGAGCAATGGGTGGGACCTTGAGGGGAAGAGGGCAGGCGAGGCCAGGGCTTCAGTCTGGAGCATGAGCGGGATCTCAGGGGGAAGAGGCTGAGTGGGGGAAGGGACTTGTGGCAGAGCACAGTTAGGGAAAGGGGTGGGCCATGGTCTGGCTGCCATAGCCCATAAAAGATTATTGCAGCTCTGCGGGTGCAGACACACTCTTATTATTTTTTTGGTGGGTACTTGAGCCCCAGAGAAGCCATGGAGTCGGTACTTATGCTCACATAGAATCTAAAGATCTGGCCTCAGGGGAAGAGGAGAAGGCACCTAATATTTCTAACCTCTAGCCCTTAAGGAGTCAGTCACTTTTTTGTAGACCCAAGCTTGACAAAAATACAGGACCCCAGCACTGAAGCTTCAGGGATAAGTGAGGGTTAGTCACAATGGGATATCAGGAAGGGAGAGGCCTGGTTTTGGAAGGACTTTTCCAAACCAGAGTGAACCTGGAAAAAGATTCAGCTTTCATACAGTCCATGGTAAAGACTCAGGCTGGTATTTATTTTACACCCACCAGTTTATCTTTTGCTAATTTTTAGTCAAATCACTGAATCCTCTACACCAGGGGTAGGCAACCTCTGGTACAGGTGCCGAAGGCGGCACGTGAGCTGATTTTCAGTGGCACCTCACACTGCCTGGGTCCTGGCCACCGTCTGGGAGGGCTCTGCATTTTAATTTAATTTTAAATGAAGCTTCTTAAACATTTTGAAACCCTATTAACTTTCCATACAACAATAGTTTAGTTATATATTAGAGACTTCTAGAAAGAGACCTTCTAAAGAGGTTAAAATGTATTACTGGCACGCAAAACCTTAAATTAGAATGAATAAATGAGGACTCGGTACACCACTTCTGAAAGGTTGCCGACCCCTGCTCTACATACTTTCCATACTGTAAATTCAGGTTGCTGGTAAACAAAGGAAAAACAGCCAAAGTCCCTTTTGGAACTTTGTCTTAAAAAGGTAAGACAAGGAAAAAGCTTTTATGGAAATCAAGATTTGTCTCCCCATCCCTCCCCTTTATGTCTTATTCTCTGGGATTTTTTTCATTATATTTCCCTCTGTAAGAATCAGGATTTCAACAATACCTGGTCAGTCCCAACCACATATGTTTTTGTGAGAAAACCCTTCCACCTGGAATGTTTGGCCTACTCAGCAGTAGCTTTTAAGTTTGTGAAAGATTGAACTGAGAAAGACTAGCCTCTGTAAGATAAGCACTTGAAAATCAACCTCCTAGTCTGATATTAGTCTGTTGAAAATGCACACTATCACTTTAAGATTCATTACTCAGTTTCTGGAATGTATTCTTTTCTAATTAGGCAAAGTAGAGAATCTAATTCAACCATGATAGAGGGCATGAAGAACTGCACTTGATATATGGCCTGATCCATGCTCACTGAAAGACTCCCATTAACTTCTCTGGGAATTGAATCAGGCCCATATGGTCTTTTTTAAATAATATTAACAAACATATGTTGCGCTAATGTGAGAGAAAATTCAGGTTTACATTGTTCCACAACTTTGTTTCGTGCTGGAGATGAGGAAGTTTTGTGTAGATCTGGATTAGATTTAGGGGCAGCATACAGACTTGAGGCAGAACCATAGCTAAGGCTCGAGTTTCAGTTGGACAGTGCCAAAATTCCACAAGCTGTTCTTGTGTGATTTTGGCCAGAATGGTGAGAATCTCATAAGAAATTGTGAGATTTTGGCTGTAGCTAAACTGAATTTAATTTACACCCTCTTTTGTTTTAAATTTGACTGGAAATCAAAACAATAGGGGCAGGTTTGGACATGGGGATTCAAATCTAAACTGCTCTGAAATTGTAAGTTTAGATCTCAGTTGCTGGTCCATCTCTGCTCTGTATATATAAAATATAAAGTGTATTATTATTTTTTTTTATTTAATATTTATAGTATAATAGTAGCCAAAGAACCCAATCAGGATGAGGGCCCAATGTGTTAGGTGTGTGACACAGCATGGCCAGAGGGCAGCATAAGAGTGTTAGCAGGGGGCCTTATTCCCTGCCAAGGGAGGAAGGTTTGCTTTAGATTAACTAGAACAGCTGTGGCCAATTAGAGCACCTGACTCCAGTTAGAGCACCTGACTCCAGTCATGGGATATAAACCCCTGCTTCAGTCAGACAGGGGGTGGTAGTTGAAGGAGAAAGGTTGGATTGGAGCAGAGTGCAGATTGCAGAAGAGAAGAGTTTGTCCAGAGAGAAATAGAAGGTTTGGAGGAGTGCTGCGGTGGATTGGGAAGCCCAACAGAAACCCTAGGTAAGGGGCACCAGGCTTGTATAGAAGAGAGGCGAGAAGCCCTTCACAAGCTGACGGGTATGAGAGGGAAGTAACCCAGGGGAAGAAACCGCTAGTCAAGTGGTTCACCACAACCCCAGGGCCCCTGGGTTGGGACCTGGAGTAGAGGGCGGGCCCAGGTCCCTCCCTCTCCACTCCCCTCCTCCAAGGACACTAGGGGAGTGATTAAGAACTGGTTCAGAGGCAAGCAATATTGCCCTGAACCTACCCCAGAGACGAGAAAGCCCGAGACCCAGAGAACAGTACCGGCAATTTGCCACAGGTGTTATAGAACCAATTGTAAAGATATAGTCTCAGCTTCAAAAGCGCTTATAACCTATATCACTTATACCAATAATGTGAGGTATTAACTATTAATTCACTAGTATCAAAAATTAGGTAAAGCTGAATAACATGGAAACCTATGAGTAGATTTCCTGGAGGAACCACTTGTACAGTAGTCACCATTTAAAAGTCAACATTTGCCAACAGAAACTATACAGCTATCACAGTGATTCTGTTGGGTAACACTGACAACTGTAATGGCAAATATTTAACTCCAGTGTGTATTGATGGGGAAACTGGAAGCTAACCTCAAGCACTTCTTTGAAAATGGAGCTTTTGTGGATCCTAGAAAAAGTCAGACTAGTAGATTGGTACCTTCGTCTTGTCAATGGCTATATCAATTACTTTTTAATTGCCTGGAGGGCAAACTGTGCATGTAACGCGATGCCTGTATATCTTTAAAACATATGAGGTAGAAATGTACTGTGTGATACCTTCTTCTTCCATGAACCCAGACTGAACATTCAATAAACATAATAAGGCAAATGAATAGTTCACTAGGGCTCAAAGTCAGCGGGGACTGACAGGGCCTGAGTACTGGCACGTATTTCACACAAGAAGCTCAATGTCTGCACTTCAGTGTTTTTTGACATTTGGCAAGAATTGGGGAAGAAATACTAAAAGAACCAAGGAATGAAGGCAATAAGTATATTAAGGCAAAAAAAAATGGAGAAGCTGTAAACACAGTATGACTTATCTGAGACTCCACAATGGCCTTTTCTGCTCGGCTCACATTGAATGTTTATGTTGTTTTAAGCCTCTTTGCATTGCTGCAGGCCTCAAAACCATGCATTGCTATGATAACTCCCCCCACATATACTGTAACCCACCCCACAGGAGGGCATCACTGCGAGCACTGTAGTACTCCAGCCCCTAGATATCTGTCAGCAGGCTGAGTGTTCCATTAGCTTGGAGGCAAGCATGCCAGGCCTCTAAGCATGAGGCTCCACAGACGCTACTCCTAGGTGGGTTCCCATAAACATTCACACACTTTGAGTAGGAGATGATTCCTTTACTAGTACTGCCAGAAATAAATGGTGCAAGTGCCGTAGGCCAGCGTTTCCTGAACTCTGGCTCGTGACCACTGGAAAGGGTGCTAGGACAGTCACGAGTCATGTGCACTGTGCAGTGAGAGGCAGCTGAATGCCCAATCCACGGCATATGCTGCCTCACTGCACTGCGTGTGCTATGACTCGTCAGCACACTCACTCTGTAGCACACACAGCAAATGAGGTGGACATGGCCAATAGCCAAGGGGTTCTCAGCTGCTGCCATGCCAACACCACAGGCAAGAGAACGGGACCAACCTAACCCAAGCTCAAATGGAGTGGGTTGTTTTCTGACCTGATCCAACCCAAACCTGACCCTGGTAGTTGGTGTGGTAATCTAGCCTCCCAGTCCCAGACCTGGACTTTAGCGTCCACAATCTGGTCCTGTCCCAAACCTGGACTTTTGCGTCCAAAAGTCTGGGGGCTTACCTGAAACTCCCCCAAGCTCACTACCAGCTTGGGTATTTGGGCTGCCACCAGGTCAGGAATTTAATTAGAGAGCCTGACCCCCCTCTTTCCTCTCTCTGGTGCCCCCAACCCTCCCTTGG